>NW_009259115.1:1105562-1106826 GCF_000687185.1 Egretta garzetta | reverse complement strand
GGGGGGTGTGGGCAGCCCATGTGTCAGGCCCGCAGTTTTCAAGGGACAGGTAGGTTGCACATTTTTTTCCCCCCATGGTTTGTGTGCAATGAACTGTTTTATGTTTAGGTTTTTGTTTGTATATCTCGCGTATTGTGTGGTGTCCAAGCTGCAGACGCTACCTCCTTGGTTACACATCGCGTGTCCAATACAACATGGCATTTACGGGTGTACATATACCCCATGAAGTAGTATATGTGCCAAAATAGCACACAGTACGCTAAAATGGCACGTATAACAGCGCATATGCTATAGCACAGGTTGGACCACCCCTCTGCCGTGGCCTTGCCGTGGCTCCGGTTCCCACCCTCAGCGAGGTCCGGGAACCGGAGCTGCCTGCCTCCCCCCAGAATCGGGGGCAGGAGCCTTTATTTATTTATTTATTTATTTATACTTATTTATGCCTCATGAGGTTTGAACATGTTTGCGGCATGGAGTATGGCCCGGGTTTGAGGCATACTTGTGCGTGAATCGGTGGAAAATGGCGGGATTGCACCAGATCTTCGCAATTACTGGGACCACAGATGGAAAATCTTATTTTTTAGGGTAGAATTAACCCCGGACACCTCGTTTTCTGCAAACTCTTGCTTTCTGATAAAACAAATTTGCTTTCCCCATCTTCCACATCCCTTGAAGAAAGCCTAACCCCAGTGTTCCCCTGCCACCTTCCAGCACTGCCTCAAACACCATCCCCAAAACCATTTATTCTTCATATTCAACCAGGGGCCCCTCTGGCCCTTTACAGGAGAGTTTCCCCATCTGTGTTCAAGATCTGCACCACCTCCATGCAAAATTAGGGTGCCCTGGTGAAAGCCTGACCCAGCTGCGGCAGGGTGGTCCTCACTGGCATTGCTGCTGCTGGTGCTGACATGAAGGCTGTCTGGCCGTGTCCCCCATGCTTTTGGGTTGAAAAAAGGAAAGAATAGGGATGCTCAGCCTCTCGATGATTTGGCATAAGGGAAGGCTGGTGTAAAGCCTGGCCCCTTTGCTGGGGAGTCTCCGTGGTCTGGGAGAGGTCTCAGCTACGGATAAATAAAAATAACATGTGTTTGTGTTTGCTTTGGGATTTACCCAGAGGAGAGCATCTTGGCGGGGAGCTCCAGGCGATGGCACTGCTGCTCCGCCAGCTCAGGCATCGCTCTTCCCAGTGGCTGATCTCACTCCTGCTCCTTGTTCCCCGCCAGCCACATCGATCCCGCTGGCTCTTTGTTGCCCCCCGCCCCGT
>NW_009259115.1:1104907-1105479 GCF_000687185.1 Egretta garzetta | reverse complement strand
TGGTGGAGAGGGGGGGCAAGGCAGGCAGCAGCTTGTGATGGTGCCAGCGGGAGACCTTCCCTTAGCACCGGCGGGGTTGGGGTCAGACCATCCTGGATTGCCACCATGGAGCACATTGATTTGGAAAGGCTTCATCTCATGGTGGGATGTCATGGGGTTGCAATCCTCCACCCCAACGTGATCCTCCTTTCCGGTGATGGGTAGGAAGGCACGAACCAGTCCCTGGCACCACTGGCTGTGCTGGGCCTGGGCAGAACTGCAGCCTCTGTGCATGCTCCTTCTCTCTGTGTGGCAATCACTTCATTTTGGGGAAAGAAAAACAGGAAAAATGGAGCAGATGAGAGGTTTCCACGAGAGGGCACTAGCTGCTAAGCTGGAGAGAGGCCCCTGGCAGCTGCCAAACATCGCGCGGTCCCTTTCATTCGAGAAGCTGTCTATTTTCGGGCAGTTAGGCTTTTTTTTATATTTTTATTTGCAGGATTTCATTAAGCTTTTTGGACAACGAAGGCAGCTTTGCTTTCCAGTTTGGTTAGCTGAGCCTCCCAAAGCCACCAGGACCCCTCGGGCAGAAA
>NW_009259115.1:1104157-1104802 GCF_000687185.1 Egretta garzetta | reverse complement strand
GGGGGGTGTGGGCAGCCCATGTGTCAGGCCCGCAGTTTTCAAGGGACAGGTAGGTTGCACATTTTTTTCCCCCCATGGTTTGTGTGCAATGAACTGTTTTATGTTTAGGTTTTTGTTTGTATATCTCGCGTATTGTGTGGTGTCCAAGCTGCAGACGCTACCTCCTTGGTTACACATCGCGTGTCCAATACAACATGGCATTTACGGGTGTACATATACCCCATGAAGTAGTATATGTGCCAAAATAGCACACAGTACGCTAAAATGGCACGTATAACAGCGCATATGCTATAGCACAGGTTGGACCACCCCTCTGCCGTGGCCTTGCCGTGGCTCCGGTTCCCACCCTCAGCGAGGTCCGGGAACCGGAGCTGCCTGCCTCCCCCCAGAATCGGGCTCAGGAGCCTTTATTTATTTATTTATTTATTTATACTTATTTATGCCTCATGAGGTTTGAACATGTTTGCGGCATGGAGTATGGCCCGGGTTTGAGGCATACTTGTGCGTGAATCGGTGGAAAATGGCGGGATTGCACCAGATCTTCGCAATTACTGGGACCACAGATGGAAAATCTTATTTTTTAGGGTAGAATTAAGCCCGGACACCTCGTTTTCCGCACACTCTTGCTTTCTGATAAAACAAATT
>NW_009259115.1:1075622-1103901 GCF_000687185.1 Egretta garzetta | reverse complement strand
GCTGACATGAAGGCTGTCTGGCCGTGTCCCCCATGCTTTTGGGTTGAAAAAAGGAAAGAATAGGGATGCTCAGCCTCTCGATGATTTGGCATAAGGGAAGGCTGGTGTAAAGCCTGGCCCCTTTGCTGGGGAGTCTCCGTGGTCTGGGAGAGGTCTCAGCTACGGATAAATAAAAATAACATGTGTTTGTGTTTGCTTTGGGATTTACCCAGAGGAGAGCATCTTGGCGGGGAGCTCCAGGCGATGGCACTGCTGCTCCGCCAGCTCAGGCATCGCTCTTCCCAGTGGCTGATCTCACATCCTGCTCCTGTTCCCCGCCAGCCACATCGATCCCGCTGGCTCTTTGTTGCCCCCAGCTCCGTGCTGGCATCGCTTTGACATTTGGACATCTGAGAGGAACGTTGTCCTCACCTTTTGCTCCCATTCCCAATTATCTCATGCTTTTCAGGAGGTGAGGAGGGGGAGCAAAGCAGGCAGCAGCTTGTGATGGTGCCAGCGGGAGACCTTCCCTTAGCACCGGCGGGGTTGGGGTCAGACCATCCTGGATTGCCACCATGGAGCACATTGATTTGGAAAGGCTTCATCTCATGGTGGGATGTCATGGGGTTGCAATCCTCCACCCCAACGTGATCCTCCTTTCCGGTGATGGGTAGGAAGGCACGAACCAGTCCCTGGCACCACTGGCTGTGCTGGGCCTGGGCAGAACTGCAGCCTCTGTGCATGCTCCTTCTCTCTGTGTGGCAATCACTTCATTTTGGGGAAAGAAAAACAGGAAAAATGGAGCAGATGAGAGGTTTCCACGAGAGGGCACTAGCTGCAAGAGAAACTGCCTAAAAAGTCCAAGGAAACTGGAGCGAGGGCCATGGCAGCTGCCAAACATCGCGCTGTCCCTTTCATTCGAGAAGCTGTCTATTTTCGGGCAGTTAGGCTTTTTTTTATATTTTTATTTGCAGGATTTCATTAAGCTTTTTGGACAACGAAGGCAGCTTTGCTTTCCAGTTTGGTTAGCTGAGCCTCCCAAAGCCACCAGGACCCCTCTGGAAGAAATGCCTCAGTGTGGGGGCAGCCGGAAAAGCTGTTTCCTCCCTGTTTTTTTTTCTCCCCTCCATCCTCTCCGCTCGCCTTTATTTAACGCCCCTGGGGACATCTCCCTTCGAGCCCTGGGTGCTGTGCCCCCTGCATTCCGTGCATGCACCAAGCCGAGCTGCATGCATCAGCCATTGAGGGGGATATACTTCTCCATAGGGTCTCCTACCAAGCCAAAAAATCCCACTGCTGATGGAAGCTTGCTCTGTGCCACCAGCTTCAGTGCCCTGTGCTGGCTTACCATGGTATTTTATTTCCTCCGTGTGCATGAACTGCAAACCCTGTGGTTGCAAGAGCTGGTGATGCTGCCAGAGCAGCTCAGTGGGGTCTTCAGACCAATTCCCTGCCCCATAAGAAAGAGAAAGCCCAGCATCATGGCTGGGACATCAACCCTTCGAGCAAGATGCTCTAACGGCCTCTCTTGCCTTCCTGTCTTGAGCAAGAGTGATTTCCTCACCATCACCAACACAGTTTTGCTCAGCCCTGGGGCAGAGGCTGGTTGCAGAGGGCTTTAACTGGCATCTCGGCAGTGGGCCAGAAGATGCCGTCTGCCAGGGATGTCCAAGAACCCAAATATTTGCATCAGAAAGGGTTGAGGCTGGGGTTGGTTAATAGGGGAGCACAGCACCAGTCCCCAGCCAGCACAAGGCGAGGTGGCAGAGTCATACCTGGAGGGGTGTCACCAGCAAGTTGGTTTTGGCATTAGGAGATAAATTAGGAAAATTAGACCGTGGAGGTTTGCCTTTTGGTCACAGGCCAAGAAGAACAAAGGTATTTTAATTCTGACATCCAGAAGCTCGGACTTTTCAGCATAAAGACTTAAGTTAAAACAAAACCAGCCCTTTGCAAACAAGGAAACTCCTGGGTATACGGGCAAACTGTGGCTGCTCGCTCCTGCAGAGACCAGCTCCCCATCCCATCCCATCCCATCCCACAAAGGGGTCTCCCTTGGCAGGGATTTGCAAAGACTGGAGTATGGCAGGCTTCAGGACCAGAAAGCGTACATAAAACCATGACACCAGCACCCTGACATCATTGCATCACGCCCTGCTGAATAATTTTCCTGTAGATAAGAGTACAGCCCTTCGCAAGCAGAAGTCATCAAGCCATGTGGCTCAATGTCCCATTGCCCTGCCAGCATCGTTTTTATCCCGTGGAGAACAGCTTTTGTTGAAGTGAAAAGTTTCTTGAAAAAAATTATTAATTAAATCCAAACTTGCCCTTTTGCATGCACGCTGCATCCTCCCTCTCTCTTTTTCCCCTTTTCCAAACCTATGATAACATTTTCAGGGAGGAAACATGCTAGAAGGGAATACCCTTCTTTTTGCATGCTTTTTGCATCACTAAAATAAATAAAAATAAATAAATAAATAAAACCAGCAAATGCCTCATATTTCCAGGATTATTATAAATCCGGGAGGTTTGTGTGCTGTTCCTGGGGTTGTCTGGAGCCAGTGCAGGATGAGCTTGGCCCCTGTACGGTGGCATCATCCAGCACTTCCGAACAGTGACCGAGACCGGCTGAGCTAGCATCCTAGGAAATCATGGGGTGATTTATTTTATTCAGGAGCTTTGCTTCAACATTAAGACACCAAAAGAAGAGGCCAGACTCGGAAAACAGCTGAGCACCTTGGAAAAGCTGTCCCACTGGCAAAGCCAGTCATGTTAGAATAATGGGAAAACCCCTTGACTTGAAAGGATCCTGATTTTTCTTTGGCCCACAGGCTTGAAATGCACTTTAAGACGTGGCTGCCAGCTGTTGCAGAAGCGCAAAGTAAATTCAATATGATTTTTATTCAGCTTCCGGCAGCAACAGCATGAAAATCTCAGCAACTTGTTTGTGCCTTGTATGAATTTTAATGTGGTTACAGAAATGGATGCCGTTTCTGTCATCCTGGATGGTCCCAACGAGCCATCAGTTGTTTTCAAAGTAATACCAAGGCCTTTCCAAGAAAGATTAGCAGAGATGTCGTGACAAGGCTTTATTTTCCCAGTTGTTTCCATGTGCTGCCTGTGATCTGGAGGTGCCCTCTGGAAAGATGATTATAAGAGGTTTCCCTTTCTTATCTGCTTCAAAAGCTTTGCAGGGGAACAAAAGAATCATGATGGGGAACATAAGATGTAACATGGTGATAGGGAACAATAGGAAAGTTAATTTAATGCGAATGTTAAAGAAAATGGTGGTAAAGGGTCAAGTTGAACCTCTCCACACCCTTCCCGATCCCCTCAGTACCCTGACTTGTACTAGCCCTGCCTGATCTGAGCAAAGGCTGTATCTAAATACATTATTTCCTTCCATGACATCAAAGCTCACTTTACACCAGCCATCAAAGGGGACAAATGCCTCTTTTTTTAGGAGCTACACCCAGCAGAAAGGAAACAGCAAGCAGATGATGGGAAATTATAATTTCTTTTTCCCCCCAAAGGGGGGGGAGGGTTTTTTATTGGTTCATTTTCATAAGGGTTCATTTTCATAGGGTTTCAACTCCAATAAACAAGAAGCTCTCTGGGGAATTTTTTTTTTTTTTTTGCCTCCTTCCTCCTTGCTTTATCAACTCCAACCTGAGGTCTTGGTTATACGGGTGGTATAATTAAAGGAAAATCCCTAAATCAGGGAGGCTGGGGAGGTTGGAGGATGCGTAGGAGGCCACAGTGACTATACCAAAGTGACTGGTGTGGTATGATCGGTTGGGGGTTGTCCACCCAGCTGTCCTTGCCTATTGGGCTGTGTGTCCTTCTGCTGCCTCTCCAGAGTAAATCTCACCCCTGAGCTGAGTTGTGGGGGTTGGCTGAGCCCCTTTCTGCCCACCCTGAACACCTCCATCCACCTCCTCTTGTTTTTCCCAGGAATAAGCAAGAGTGATGGCTTCTGCCAGCAGCTCTGGAGGAAAAGATTGCCCTTTCTTAACCTGCCAAGGGGAAAAGAGACCCTGTGTGTATTTAACCTAAACTTTGTTTTTATGACTTTCTAGGCATGTCTATGCATTTTCCTGTTTTTGCTTTGTTCTGCAGGATCCTCAGCCAAGTTTCTGTCCCCTCCCTGGCTCCTGGGCCAGCAGTTCTTGTTCTCCACATATTTTAATCCTCTACGGTGAAGACCTTCGCTATCTTTGAGCAGCGCAACAGCTCTTCTCGCTGCATCACCCACCACACTGCTCCCCTGGAAATCCCTGACATCCCCCAAATTTGGGGGGATGAAGGGAAGAGATACCTAATCCAGTGTTAGGTGTTTGGAGGGATCAAGCACCCAGCATGGGACATCTGGGGGCATGGAGTGAGAGGATCCCAGGTCAAGCATGGGGTGTCTGGGGTATGGAGTGGAGGGTCCATGGTCTGTCTGGTACAGGGCATTTGGGGGATGGAGCAGGGGGTCCCTGGTCCAACATGGGGTGTTTGGGGGTATGAATTGGGGGTGTTCCCTGGTGCAGTAGGTAGCATTTGGGGGATGGAGGGGAGGTCCCTGGTCCAGCTGGGGCATTTGAGGGATGGAGCATCCCTGTACAGGAGCCCCTCAGGAGTCTGCAGCCACTCTCCAACCCATCAGCAGGATGGGACGCACAAGGCATCTCAGGGGTCCTGCTTGCACTGTGAGCCCAGGGGCTTCCTCAGGGCCCTGTGGCCTCCTTTGGCCTCCCAGCTTGTTCTGGGGCTGGTCAGGGGCACGTCTCTGCCCAGGCTGCCCCACAGCATTGGCAGCCTGCAAGGTGCAATGAGCGTCCAGTGCCAAGGAGGGAGATGCTCCTGCAGAAACGCCCCTGCCCAGCTCAGCATCCCCCATCTTAACAGGAGCATGATGCATTGCCGTGTCTCCCGGGGCATGCTTTTAAATCTGTTAATCTCCTGTAATTGCACGCATGTTAAAAAACACCTGTTCCCCCTGCAAAGCCACCGGGATACCAGGCAAGTGTTTGGGTGAGTGTAATAAAAGATGCAATTAGAAAGGCGAGCTTTGATCTCCAGGAGGTAAGGAGTTCAGGCAGCTGTGCCGAAACCTCTCCCGCAGTCACTCTTCTACTTCAGTAACATCCTAACAAAGAAGATCTTGTGTCCGTGACGCCTCATTACGGTACTTCTTCCCAGCCCGCGGCCACCTGTCCTTCCCCGCCGCCAAAGCGCGCTGCCTTCAGGGTCCCTTCCCCATCCCTGCTAGTGGAGGAGTGTGAATCGGATTTCACGGCCCCAAGGCTTGCTGAGAGCTGCTGGGCTTTGCTCTCGATTACTCAAAGTCCGTGCTGCAATGGCCTCTTTGTTCCTGCAGCCCTGCCTGCCAACAGCTGGGTTGTCCATCCAGCTGTGCCGGGATTCAGGCGAGGGAGCGGGGAGGCAGCCGGGATGCGGGTTGCCACATGGGACCCCCTGTGTGCATCCCTGGGGACCCTGAGGCAGGGATGCTTCCCATTCTGCACAGGAAGAAGAGCCCCTGCTCATCCGATCTGCAGCCCATGCAAGGTTGTTGTTGGCTAAAGGGCTGGCCCAGAAGAGATTGAGGATTAAAGCTTCTTCTTCTGAGATGCTTTTGCGAGACTGGAAGAGGAACTGTGTTGCTTGTTTGCTCTTTGATTTCCAAGGATCAGCTCAAACCTGTGTCCTATGAGAAGGATCAAAAATCCAGAGAATGGTACCATGACTTTCAGGGGCCACAGAAATCATTGGATCAGACCCTAGGTACCTCTGGGTATGGAAGGAGCAAGAATGAGATGCTGACACCTTGCTGCACCCAGCAGATTGCTGTCCATTTTCAATGTTAGCTTTTCCCTCTAAGTATTTCCAAGGTTATAGAGTTATATCACAGCCCCCTGGGCTCTTTGCCTCCCCAAACACCCCAGGCTGTCATCACAGGGTCCTGAGGCAAACCCTGCCTTGCAGCTGGGCCGCTGGGGGGACTACGCATTGCTCCAAAGTCTTCTTATTCCCCTATTAACTATACCATCTCCACACCCAAGGATGTGCTGTCCCAGGCTGCAAGCAGTTGCTCTTTCAAAGCCTGTGGAGAGAAAGTAGAGCAGAAATTAAAGTAATATTTAGTGTGTTTAGCAGCAGAGCTGGGGCACTGGTGGCCCAGTTTCTGTTCTGCAAGCTGAGAGCTAGAGACGGACCTGGCAGGACAAGATATTTGATTTTTCATCCAAAGAGACTTTCTCTGGCTTTACATCAGCATCGGTAAAGCAGAATTTAGCTTTGGGGGAAGGCTGTGGCTTCCCATGGTGGCTTTCAGCCTGAGTCAACCCCTTTGGTGGCCGCTGTGTTCCCCGAGGAACCAGGGGACAGCAGCTCAAAGCCAAGCCCAGGCCACCAGACTGCCTTTAGGGCAGGATAAGACATGCTTGTCTCTCCCCATGTCTGTCCTGGAAAGGCTGAGCTTTCATCTTTGCATCAACAATACACCTGGGTCTGTTAAACTTTGAATGACCAAAGCACTAGAGATTGCATTACTCCGGAAAGTCTCACCTTGGCAGGAGCGCAAACCCCAATCTCACAGGTCCTTTCCATCCCTAATTTCCATGGGTCTTTGTCAGCAGGATGGTGAGGGGAAGTACTTCTTAAAACAAGGATGGGGAAAAAAACCCTTCTGGTCTTTTGCCACATATTTCCCATAAATACTGGAATAAGGTGGGTCTGAAAAGGAAAAGAGAGGGATATAAAACAAGAGGGAGGAAAAAACTTGGAAAAGAAATCAAGCATGCCACACGGGATAAATATTTCATGGTGCAGGCAGGCATGGCCCAGGCTTCTGGTCCGAGCCGTGGCAATGGAGAGCTCACTTCCCATTGCTTGGTGGCTTCCTATGCTGGGAGGAGAGGATGTCCCCAGTGCTCTCCTCCTGACTCTGAAGGTGAGGTCTTGAAGAACCCACACACCTTGAAGACCATAATTTTGCAGCATCTTTGCTTTGAGCCTGGATATGCATGGTGGGAGGTCCTCCTGTTCCCCAGCACCTGCACTGGTCTGGAAAGGGTCCTACCCTGTTTCCTTGCTGGTGGGGGTCTCTCACCTCCCTGGGGATGTGGGGATGGGGATCAGACCTGCCATACTGCACATCTCCAAAGGGATAAGGCAGGGTTGTGGCCACCAGACCCTCACAGCTCCCCACCACCCTCTCACATGGCTCATGGTTTGCTCAGATTGTCCCTCAAGTTTGCTTCAGGCAGCATTTCCCAGGTGAAAACCCCAAACCCATTCTCTTTTTTAACCTTTTATTTTCATGGAAAAACCCAGAAGAAAGGGAATCCAAGAAGGAAAGACAAAGACACCTTCCACTCATGGGAAAAAACACGTTTCTTACCATGATCCAGTATTATTTTCACTGGGCGCCCGGTGCAGAAGAGCGGGATCTCATCCCTGCAAGTCCTACCCACCCACCCTTACCCAGGCTGAGGGAGGAGAGCAAAAGCTTTTCAGTATAGAAGTTTGGGATTTATAACAAAATTAATACATTTTTATAAATATTTTGTATCTCAAGGAGGGTGAACATGTTCCAGGAGAGGTTTTGTTTAGCTGAAAAGCAAGTCTTTCATCAAACACAGGAGACCTTTGCCTGTTACGAGGGGTGAGAGTATGAGCTGAAAATCTCCCTGAGCTGCCCCGGTCTTCGGGGCAGTGTTTTGAATGGTGAGCTGGGATTTTTTCCTTGCTCTCTGCAATATCTCAAGCAAGTGCAAATCTCCCCCTCAAAGCTGGAAAGGCTGCTTATTTCTGTGGATGTGCCTTTATCTGTAGCACAATCAGGTTTTATACTTAATAATTTCTCCTGGGAAGGACAGGCCAGCCAGTTGGTCCTGGGTGAGATCATGGTTTTGTTTAAAGTGACGTTTTCTTGGGGGAAAAAAAGACAAAGGAGAGTGGAAGGAAAAGGTGAGACACAGACACCATGAGCTGGACGCCCCTTGCACCAGGGGACATGCACCAGGACCAAAGCCACCTCAGCAGGGCTGGAGATGCTGCTCTACAAGTTGCTGCTGATGCCGCAGGAGCATCCCTTGATGTGGGAGCATCCTTGATGCCAGTGATGCAGGACCATCCCTCCACCTCCTCTTAATGTTTTCTCAGGATCTTAAGTTTTTGCAGGATTTTCATAAAGGCACTGGCTGGACGAAAAAAAAACCAAACCCAAAATCAAGGGTATCCTGACAAGCTGGGCATCTCCAGAGCCCATGCATTCTGTGCTGCTATGCCAGTGAGTGCTGGTCTCTGGGCGAATTACCCATGTTCCAACACAACAGTGTCACGGGCAAGATGGCCAACACGCGTCCTGGGTGCAGTGGGTTGTGGGAGGGATGTCCGGCAGGGCAGAAGATCAGGCCCACAGCCTGTGCGGAGGGGAAGCAACTGCTACTGCTTGCTGCGGCTGCTCCCCACCTCCGGCTGTTACAGCACAGGGCTCCAAAGCAGGCAAAAACCATCTCAAAAACAAGTCACTTGAGGAGCATAAAACCTGAGCCTTAAAGAGGAGGTTGAGACAGAATAAGTGCAATTCATATGCAGACCAAGCATCATCAGATGCATCTATGGACTCAGCATCGTTAGATGTGGATGAGGAGCGAAGGGATTAAAAAGGAGTTAAATATAGGTCTTTAAGGGTGGGTTCCCCATCACTAGACAGACACAAACGCACTTGCACTGCAGGATACCCTGCAGGAGCCATTTCCAGAGACCTGGCAAGGGACGCAGTGAGCTGCAGCCAGCATAATTCCCCTTGTTGGGAATTCTGCCTCCATGTCAGAAAGGGTAAGGCTGGACATAGCCAGCTGGAAAAAAGTCCCCAGAGCAGTGAGTAAAAGCTCACCAGGCAATTAGCATCACTCGTACATGTAATCCGCACTGACGCAGCCCAGTCCGGCTGGACAAAATAGGCCACCACCACCCTTCGGTGGAGGGGAAACTGAGGCACAGCCACTGGCTCAGCTTGGTCTGAAGTCGTGACTTTGCTTTTCTTAATAATTTCCTAATCAGCCTGATGGGAGGACGTGTGTACAGGATTTTGGGAATACCAACCCCAGTCCTTATCCCTGCTTCTTGGTGGAAACAGCCCCTTTTACATCAGTAATGTGACAGCACTGTAGGGAGATCAGCTTTTAGCACAGGCTGGGCCATTAAATTTAAAAGGAATATCATAATCAATGAAGGAAAGTCGGTTACTTAAAAGACTGAAGCAATATCCGTCAGCATTGAAATAATTTTCTAAAAACGGAGACACACACACTCCATAAACAAGGAACTGGAAGCGTTTATGACAATAACAGCATCAGGGGTATAATTGTTTGATCGATTTTCCTCGAATGGTTTCCAGACTAATGGCTGGAGCAGGAGACCAATAAACAAGGTCCCTAAATTCAGCTTTCATTTCTGCCTCTGAACTGGCACATAACGTCGCATGAGCCTTGCAGAAAGGCCTAACCTCCAGAAAAACTCAATGCAAAAGTCCATTTGCCCTTGGAAAAAACAGTTAACTACATCCGAGCCTCCAATTTGTCACAGGAGATGTCTCCCAGTCATCAGCAGGGACAGCTGAGAAATGAAACCCTTTCTTCACCTGCCAAAGGTTGCAAGCAGAAATACCTTGCAATGAAAGCATTTCTACTCAGGGTTTGAGTTTGTTTGGGTTTTTTTTTTTTACTTGTAGGAGCTTCCAGAGGAAGTGATGCCAGTGATAAAATAGCCACTCAAAATGGAAGTTGTTCTGCTTCCCATGCTTTGTATAAGCTTAGCAAATTATTGCTAAATCCCCATATCCCCAGCTTCTTTGAATGACACTTTTGCTGGGAAAGGCTTTCCCTGTGTTAGTCTGTGTTTTGCCACTCTGATGTGGTTTAGCCTAGCAATGTCATACCCATCGTACCTCAATTCCCATCTGACGAAGCCTGTTTGGAGACAGCAATAAAGCCACCACCATTAAAGATGTGAGCGCTCCCCCCACGGGCATTGCCTTCTGCACCTCCCATCCTGCTCTCCTCCCTCTTCACACCCTTCCCTTCACAGTTATTGGCACTAAAATGCTCTGAACAGGGAATTCCATCATCAAAAAAGTGTCCAAAACTAATCTGAAACTGCCCTACGAGCACATCCGTCCTTTCCAGAGGACTGGAGGGGGACACAGCAGGGAGGCCCAGCCCCACCACTGCTCAGGATGGGACCCTCTGGGAGCTCTTCTCAGGGAGGGTTATTTTGGGATGCACCCAGCATCTCCACATTTCATTTAGCCATTTAATTTAAGCGACAGAGCTATTTATTCTGTAAGAACACTGCACTTTTATTAGCCATTTATTTACAGTACGTGGCATTCCCCACACGCATGACCTGCTGGCGAGCAGAGGAGGCAGCTATTTGTTTTGGAGCCTTGTCTGATTTACACTAACCACAGACCAGGGACCCATAAAAAGGCTGGCGAGTGGAGCAGAGCAGAGCCAGCCCACGGGCTCTGCAACATGGCCATTATAAGGTCCCATATGCATCCCTCCCCCATAAATGTGTGCTCCGGATGTCTCAGATGGCGTGGTCTGGGAGCAAATCCTATCTAGATGGGTCTTTTTTTAATGTACATCCCACAGGTGGGAGCTAGCTGGGAGGCATAGAGCCAGTGACCCTGCACCACTGATCCCTGTCGCACCCCTTCCCACAGGGTGTGCTGGGGGAGAAGCGATGCAGGTACATCTCAGTGGTGGCCATCCCTCGGGAGGGATCTGGCCATAGGAACATGCAAAACACTGGCTTGGGGATGGAAAAGAAGGGTCGATCCCGTGTTCAGGTTTGTTTGGCACTGCAGGATGTCAGGTTTCCTCCCCATGCCTCAGTTTCCCCCTCTGCGAAGTGGGATGGTCCTGCTTTGCACAGAGCCCCATAGGCAAAAAGACACAATGCTCACCAAATTCTCAGCAGCATCATCGGCTCCGTCAGAAACTTGCTGCTGTTTCATCCCATTGACAAATACTCATAATTTTGCTTTATGAGGACAAAACTAAGAGTTAGGAACTGTTTTGCAGGATGCATTTCTCTCTGTGGCACCCTGAAGTGCTCTTAGGGAACCCTGAAACACCAAACATCTGGGCACAGCAACAAATAATAAGAAACAACAGTATGTTCATTGTTTAGCAGGCTTTTATAATCCATCCGATGATTTTTAAATAAACTGGATGGAAAATAATGGAAATTTCAGGCCCTGGAACCCATTATTCCTGCATGCCAAGCCCAATGCTGCTAAGTGCAACAAGGACCCTGAAGTTAATGAAATTCCTGCCTGAACAAACTTTTATCATGCTGTTTAGTAAAATGACTTGTGCATCATAAAAGCAACATCACTCAAGCTGTTAAGATGTCTTCTGTGGAAAGTAAGGCAAAAGAGCAGGAGGAATATATTTGTTAAATTACATATAACCAGTAATATATATTTAAAATATATCTTTATTAGGTTACTTGAGGTTGTTGAGTTTAAAGCACGAGGGTAAATTGATCAACTGCTGTGCCAGCAATTGAAGTCTCCCATTTGAATGGGAGGCTGAAAAATTTTAACTGATTTTCATACAAAATATCCATCCATCACCCCACCACGCCTGGAAAGGCTCCATTTCCAGAGCAGTTTTCTGTAAAAAAATGTTTCCTTGACAGTTGAGTGAATAAATAACTGAATCACTTCAAAGCCCCCAAAGGAGCAGTTTTTTTGAAGAACACATTTTAGATGTCAGCATCCTCCCCGTTCCTAAAATTCCTAATAATCCTCCCATTCTGACCAAAGATCTGTTGCACGAGAGGAGCTTTGCAGAGCAAAAAAACCCTTCCAGCCTGCACTAATTAAGTTCTGCTTTGTCCCGATGAAGCACATTTCTAGAGCTGGATTTTCAAAGTCCTTGTATCTGCTCCAGTTTCTTTCCAAATGGCTGGAAAACACCCTCCAAGGGCTGGTGAGCCCCGATTGCTTTTGGAAGCCCTCGCAGGTGATACATATTGATTATTGACATCACATCCTGCTCTTTCCCAGGGGACACGTGGGACCAATTTATCCTTTTTCTGCTGGATAGGAGTTGCAAAGTCTGGGAGTGTTAATTTTAAGCTCAGTTTATTCCACCTCCCCACCCCCCATTAAATTTTTTTAAAGAATTTAGCTGGAATTTATTTTCAAGGTCACTTATGCACAGTGCCTGTGAGTAATCTACCCTGGCTGGCTGGATAACTTTGGATGTCATTTATCATTTTCCCTCTTATTTTATTTATAGAGCTGATTATAGAAGTGCATCCAGAGCCAAGGGCTCCCTTGAAGTTAATGAGGTTGTGCCAGTTTACACCTGCAGAGGAGGTGAGGGAAATGGTATAACCCCAACACGTTTCCAGAAGGACTTGTTGGCATAAGGAGCTGCCTTCTGCAGGGAAAGGGCATGCCAGGAGGTAGACAACATCCAGCGTCACCTAGCTTTAAGCACGTGCCTAGCCCTTAATGAAGTGCAGGGGATTTAGACCCATGCCCATGTGCTTTTTAATACAGGTGTGCCTGTGCAAGCCTGGATCTGGGCTCAGAAGAGATGTAAAGGCCCCTGCTGCGTGGGTAAGATTGATGTGAGGATGCCCAGGAGCCTGGAGATGTTACAAGAAGCTGTCATCTCCCTGACATCATTTTCGTCAGGGTGCTGGCAAGCTTGAGGACATGTGGGGTAAGTGATGGGAGGCTATTTTGTGTGCAGTCAGATAAAGAGATTTCTAGATTTCAGGCTGGGACAGAGACTCCCGCCTCTCATTAGTGAACACCCCCAAAACCTGTCTGTCACCCACGCCTCTCCCTTCCCTGTGAAACCACTGCATTCCTTGGGAAGAAAACCATTTCTCCTGGAGAATGCTGGTCTGCTGTTGAGCAACAAGGGCACAGAAAGAATTTTGGACTTGAGATTTAAGGGAGGTTTCTTGGAAGATACTTTTTCTCCTGCTGCTCTGCTGACATAAGCCTGGCGGGGTCGCTGTGTTTTTTCCCTCCACTTCACATCACTGGAGTTGTCTCTTCCAAGCCCATGCCTTGGAAGATCCCAGCACCGTGCAGTCCCAGACCCAGCTTCATCCCACTTGCAGGTTATTTGGGTCTCTGGGTGCCCCAGCAGTGGCCCGATACTCTTCGCACCTGTCCTACACCTTGAAAAATATGAGCTGCTGAGCACAGGCAGATGGAAAAACACCAGCAGGAGGGTGGTCAGTTGATGTCTTTAACACCTGCAGAGGCTTCAGCCTGGAGGACAGGTGGAGCGATGAACACCTTGTGCCATTCCCAGGCGGGGGGGGAGGCTGGAGTGTGCCTGAGATCATGGCACAGCCATCTCCCAACAAGTCCTGCTCCACACACAGGCGTCTCTCCAACACGTTGTAATTTTTGCCATGGGCTTAAGCCACCGGCAGGTCTTTTTACAGTCTTCTCCATCACCTCTGAAACTGCCTGAGGCTGAGATTGAGCAGTCCTCTTTAGAGAATAATCTTAAAAGGCAGAGGAAGTTCTCTCAGATGATGGGAGACCATCATCTCCCAGATGATGTCTATCCAAAAAGAAAGAAGAAAAAAAGCTGGGCAGATGCCTCCTCCAGCACTTCTGGAGGAAACTGCTCTGTGGGTGGTGGCAATCATGGGAGCCCAGGGGCTGCTCCAATGGCACCAGTGACAGCCCTGATGCAACTCTGAGGGGTGGCTCACCCAGCCCGTGTTCCCCATGCACCGAAACCTCATTTGCCTCAAACAAACCTGCCATGGTGCTTGTTTTTGCAGGGGACCAGCAGTGCCTCAGTTAATTCCTCCATGGGGTTAGCATGATTGACTGTTCCTCCACGTTTGCCAGCAAGGTGAAGGGTTTATTAACTCCCTGGGAGCTCAGCCTGCAGATGAGTGCTGCGTTAGGCTCAGTCCAAGCCTGAGGCTGGTTTAGACACAGGTCAGAAATCCCCAGGAAGGCAGGCAAGAAGATGGGTATGTGCTTACGTATCAGTGAAAAAGTGTTGTTGCTGCTGCTTCTCCTCAGTCCTCCATGGACTGCATCAGGCCCCAAGTGTTGCACGAATGCTTTTTGCAGCAATGCCTCAGCTTGCACCAGCCAGGAGATGTTTTGACCCTGATGTCAGTCCCCCGTGTAAAGGCAGAGCATGGCCAAGGGGCCTGAGCTCGCTTGCGTCCCACCAACCGAAGGCAAGGCGGCCAAGTGAAGGAAATAATTGCCTTGTTTTCCCACTCTGCAGGCAAGGGGACTGTGTGCAAAGGAGGACTGTAAGGGCTGACACCAATGCCTCTGACCAGCTGCCCCCAGGAAAGCTGCCAAGGGCTCGGCTGAAGAAAATATGTTTTGTACCTCAGTCCGAGGAAAAAAAATAGGATTTAGATGCTGTGTTCAATAGGAATGAGGACTCCTCACCTCAGACTTAAATTCAGCCCCTTCTTCATCAGTAAAGAGTCAGAAAATGTACTGAGTCCTTAACAGGGCTGACACACCAGCTCCTTTTGGGGATGGAGGGATGGATGGATGGACGGATGGACAGACCCTAATCACCTGCTGTGCGTCCTCCTGCTAGTCTTGGCTCTCCATGAAAATGTGGGCACCTCTGGGTGTACCCATGTAGGCTCTGGGTGAGGACATGCCCATTAAGATGCAATGTCCTGGGGGTGAGGCAAGCCCATTGGGATGCAATGTCCTGGGAATCCCCTCTTCGCACAGGGAGGGTTCCTGCTACCCCAAGACCTGTCCTGCTGCTTACTGGCACCAAGGGACAAAGTTTCCCCTCCTCTAGCTCATTGGTATCACTAACCATACATAGGTATAAAACCTCACAAAGCAGATGGCTGAGCACAAAACTGGAAATACAGTTGCAAAAAAACTTCCATATGTCAAAAAAAAAAAAAAAAAGCATATACCTGAAACCTCCCTCCACTCCCAGCTGTCTCCTGAGGTTTTTCTGAGTCGCATCTGCCTGTCCCTGGGCGCTGCCTACCTGAACTGAGCCCATCCCTGGGTTTCTGTCCCCTGCTTCTCCTTGGAACTTATTGAACATAAATAAAGCCTGGAGCCCCCTTCTGCCATTTCCCTTCCCCTCTGGGTCTGTGCCCATCCTGCAGTGCTGGGAAGCTGCAGACAGAGCCCTCTGCGCACCCGGCTCTCCTCAGCTGTGCAGAGCTGACTTTCAGCCCAGCCATCAGACACACTGCAGCAACAGAGCCAACTCTGTAGGAATTTGCAAGCCGTTATCTCATGAAGGGTTGTTTTGCCCCGTTCCCTTTTAAAAACAGAGCACATGTGGCATTTAACAAAACAGATGGCTGGCTCAGCACTCGGACCGCTCCGTCCCCGCCGTCGCCCCCCACACGTGGGCTTGCAGCAGTGTTGGGGGTTCACGACCTCACAGATGGTCTGGGTAAACTCTGTCCAGGGAAGCAGGAGGGATGAATGGATGGATGGGCTAAACACTCCACGTCCTCCTGCCTCACACGTGCTGGTGGCCAAGCATTCGGTATTCCATGAATCCTGGGGGGGTGGGGAGGGAAGGGCTTGATAGAATCATAGAATCGTTTAGGTTGGAAAAGACCTTTAAGATCATCAAGTCCAACCGTTAACCTAACCCTGCCATTCCGTCACTAAACCATGTCCCTAAGGTCCTCATCTACCCGTCTTTTAAATACCTCCAGGGATAGAGACTCGACCACCTCCCTGGGCAGCCCCTTCCAGTGCCTGACAAGCCTTTCTGTGAAAAAAAATTTCCTAATGTCCAATCTAAACCTCCCCTGGTGCAACTTGAGGCCATTTCCTCTTGTCCTATCACTTGTTACCTGGGAGAAGAGACCAACAACCACCTCACTACAACCTCCTTTCAGGTAGTTGTAGCAAGCGATAAGGTCTCCCCAAAGGTGTCATATCTTGACTTACAGGAGAAGCAACCAGCCACCATGCTGCAGCTTTATTTTATATGAAAGCAAGATTTTCAGCCAGGATGTTTTCACACCTGCACTGAAAGTCATCAGTGTCCAGACACTGGAAGACACTCCAGCAAGGGCAGAGGAGGAGGTAAAGGTACTTACGGTGGTCCTGGAGAGCATTGGGTTCATGGATGGGAGCCTCCTCTGGTTTTCTCCTCCTTTCTCCCATTGCTGTTGAGCTTGTGCTCCCATACCAAGCATGTCTGACTGCAGCCAGGCAAAGATTGATCCTCAGGCCAGATGTCCAGAGCTTCCCAGCCTGACCCTTGGCTGTCCAAGCAGCCCTCCGTGTTGGCTCCAGGGCAGCTGTGCTAAGACAAAATCACTTGCCCTGCACTCTCCCTGCGGGTCCCCCTAGGCAGGACCCGGTGTTCCCCCGGACAGCATGTTCCCTGGGTCAGGGTCATCCCTGGTTTGTCCCAGTCTGGCCCAGATTCATGGGGCGGGTCCAGAAAGAGGAGCCAGCACGGGAAGCAGTTCAGCGGGCTTCTTCCCAGACTGGTGCAGCTGGGGAAGGTTTATTTTGCTAAGCTGCTACTGTCCCAAGGTTATTAAAGGCACACTTGGTGCATTAGCCCCTATCTAAGCTATGCGGGTGAAACACAGGATGGGCCAAGCATCACAGCGAAGCCAGGAGGAAATGCTTTTTTTTGCTCAGCAAGCCTTAAGAAGATGCACTGCCCCAAGGGCTGCTGCATCTGAAGAGACCCATTGTCCACATCCTCGCCACCACTCCCAGCACCCCAAGCAGCTGATTGCAGGGGCTGTGCCCCATTGCGTGGACAGCTTGGCCCCATGTCCCTGGGAAGGGGCAGCCCCACAAGCACCACACTGGTAAATTCATGGCAGTAGCCTCCCTAGGTGGGATTTCAGCCCCTCGCACCAGCATGCACTGGCCCGCAGAATAAAATCATGCATTGGGCTTTAATTAACGTAACTTGATCCCAGCAGGCTCTGGCACATCAGGAAATGGCATCCCCTCCCTTTCCGTCTCCTTCCCGCTGAGTGATTTACAGAGGGGCTGAGCGAAACATTCTCCACCCTGGAAAACCCCTTTACTGGCTGCAGCATCCCTCAGGGCTTGCAGCTGACCCCAGGGGCAGCTGAGACCTTGCAGAAGTGTTGAACTCATGGCACTGGCAAGGAGATGAATTTGTTTGCTTGTGGCTTCCTTATCAGCTGCTGGCAGCAGGAAGCTCCCAGTGCCAGGGCTGCCGCATGCGTGGTCTTGTGGCTGCCGTCATGAACCTGCAAAGTCATTTTTTTAATGTGTTTTTAATGGCTGTGTTGGGATGCTCTGTACTGGCTTGCCCTTAGCCCAATCTTTTGCAAAATCTACCTTTTTGAATCAATATTTTATTGGTGCCTTATGTTTATAAACCCTGTGCATAGGGCTTCATCCAGGGGAAGCCTTGGTCCTCTCCTCAGTTGTGCCTGTACCAAACCCTTGAGTACCTATTAACTGCGCAAAAGATTAATAACAAAGAGCAGGTATCAGCCCAAAAGGCCAGCCAGATGCCTCCTCTGATAACCCCTGTATTATTTGTGTTTTAATCCACCTATTTATCAAGTCAAGCACCTCCTACAGCCTACCGTGGGGTAACACCAGGAATACAACCCTTTATCTCCATGTAGCACATGCTTTTAACCCTATTTCTCAAGTATCTTCAAGTGCATGTGTTCTCCTGCCCTCCACAGTCCTGTGGCTCTTGTATTAGCTAAGGGCTGGACAAAGCGCATCCAAGCAGGTATAAAACCCCACAGCTCGGATCCAGAAGCAAACAGCCGTACAAGGCCAGGACTGCAGGAGCAGGTCTTCAGATGACAAATACCTTTGAACCAGGAGGGTGATGCAGGCAGAGAAGTAGTTGGATAATAATATCTGCAGAGCCACAAGCTTCTGAGAGGAAGAAAATGAATGCTGGGCGACATAATACATCTTAGGCTGCCTGCATCATGCAAGGTGCGCCCATCCCACCGCAAAAAAAAAAAAGCAGCTGTAACCATAAGACAGCTCATTCACCCCTCATCTCAAAGGGTGAGCCTAAGAAAAGCCCCTCAAGTAAATATATCCGCTGCCAGAAATGGATACGTGTAAATACATGTAGGGATTAAAGGTAAGTCTCTCTGTCTATATATAATAGTTTCATAAATCACTTTGTTTTCTTGTTCTTTCTGCCCTCTCCATGTTTCATTTGCTGCCTTGTTTTCCTCTCACTTTTTGCTGTAGTTCCTAATGCAGTGAGGCTCCATCACTGCCCTTACCAACACAATAATTGGGAAGCCTTTTCTTTCATAAGAATTTAGAAATATTAAGTATTTTACCATTGCTGTTTCAGTATGTAATATTCCATTTTTGACTATGTTCCTTAAAGATAAAGAAGTCAAAATCGAGCACTGCGGGTGGGTGAGAGACAGCATCTGTCCCCAGCCTTCGATCTGGCTGTGGGGGCTGGTATAACATCCTGGTCCCATCCTCGCTGCAGGGAAAAAGCGATTGCAGGAGCTGGCTGGGGCCCAGCTCCAAATGTAACTTTGGAAACAACTTGAGAAACTCCTGTAAATGAAATTCAGGGAAGAGGGCTGTGTCTGAGTCAGTCCTGGCAGAGAGGTATCTACCTCCAAATGGGGCTTTTCCCTTGTGTTTTCCTTCTGGCATCCTTCTAATATGACAGCAATTAAAAGCCCTGAAAAATGGATGGAAACAATTTGGAAGAGGTCTCTATTAGATTTGCTCTCATTAGCACTGCAGGCTATTTTTTCAGCTGCTAATTGACAGCTGCTTTCCATATGCAGTGTCAAAAATAAAAGCCCCGCAGCATTATACCAGGGTAATTCTAACTGGGGCTGGCTCATCGAGCACGCGAAGGAGCACAAGAAGGGAGACAGACACATGAGCCCACCACGGCCAAACTGATGTCGAGCAGCTCCAATTTTGGTGATGCCATGCCCTGGAAAAGCAGTGAGGGTTGTGTGTGGGGACTCAGGACATGCCGGGTCCTCCCATCTCCCATGGGACCACACATGGGGGTATCATGTGTATCCACAGCAAAGAGGGGATGCCCACAGCAGCCAGAGCATTTTGAGGCCTGAATACTCAACAGCTGCCATCAGAGCACCAAGCATGGCTCCAGATGTTTGCCTGGTTGCCCTGGGGCTGTCAGGGCAAGTTTTATCGTGGTGACAAGGGCTGCAACCACTCTGTGGACTTGCCTTGCCTTGGGAAAGCCATGGGAGCTCTCCAAAGCCAAAGGTTTCCACCTACAAAGCAACCCCAGGAGCAATTGTTGCATCCAGGCAAGTCCTTTGGGCCCCTCTGACCTTGAAGTGGTGGTGTCCTACCTGTCCCCACCACCATGTGGCCATGAAACCTCCCCCTGCTCTGCAGCAAGGGCACAGTGCTTTGCCAAATGAGTGCCCACCCAGCAGCAATGTATGATAAGGTAGATAGCACTGCTGAAGCAGACCCAGCTTTTTTGGTCACCTGGAAGGAGCAATTAAATTCTTGTGCTGGAAGTCAGAGGCAGAGGCAGACAGAAACATAATTTTAGCAAGAAAGAGGTGGAAGGAAGCCCATGTTACAAAGCACTGCCACCGTTTCTCAATGAGGTGAACGAGGAAAGAAAATGGATCTGCCCTTTCTGACATGCCTTCTGCCTGCTTGTGTGCTCGTGTGGGTGTCATGGATGCTCTTTGCTGTTCTGAGAAAAAGGTAGGACTATGCTGAACATAGGCAGGAGATGAATCACCATAAATTTTTGTGAAGGATACTTACCTTGCCGTGAAAACCAGAAGAGCTGGACCTGAAAGGGAGATGGAGGTGCCTGGATGGATGTCCAGACTCTGGGACGCCACACACTGAGCAAGTGGGAGGTAATGTGAGATATTTGGTCAGTGGATTTACACAGCAACAGCCTTGGAAATGACTGGGAAGCCAGGAAATGGAAAAAATTACTGTATGCCAAGGTGGGCATTTCACTTATTTGTTGTTTAGACTGATGATTCATGAACTGTTAGTTTTGCTTTAGCAAGCACTTCCCTGGCACCAAACCCAGACTTACTGCTTACTGAGAGCACTGATTGCAAAAGAGTTTTACAGAAAGGGCTGAAGATGTTCCCAAATTTCAGTGTGGGAGCTCACACTGAGTCTCTTAGACGTAAGAGGCTCCTGGACAGCTGAACTTGGACTCCCTTCTTTGGGGCAAGGTTAACCCAACAACGGGGCATGCCCCACCAGGATGCCTCTGCATCTGGCTGACAGCCCCTCGGCTGGAAACATTGCTTTGGCTTTTCTTCTAGATAAACTGCAAAGGTCAACAGTGGCAGGACCAGGGAGGGGAAAGCCATGAGCTGGGGACAGTGCTAATCCAGCCCAGCTCTGGTGACGCCCTAGGAAACGTCAGGTCAGTCTGTCTTTTCTTCAGAAAGAAATGAGATTGGCATGGGAAATGCACACTGAAACCACTCTGGCTCGGTGTTAAATGGCTGCTTTCAATTGCGCCTTTGATCTTTGGGAAATTACAGGTCTGACCATAGCTGCTGGCTCCGTTAAGCAAATGCCAGCATCACCACGTGTCTCCTATTTCCCCTTTGAGCTTTCTAGGTCACCTTCAAAAGGGGAGGGCTCTGTCCCCAGGCTATGGGGTGACCCTCCCAGTGTCCAAGCACAGCACCATCGCTTGTCCTGGTCCTCTACAGATGAGGGATGACTAAAGGCAGATGAGCACCTGTGGTGCAGAGGTGCAGAGGAACATGTACACCAGAGACCACCAAGCACCTAAATCTTTGCTCCATCCCCAGCCAACACATCCTGGGCAAATTCCCTCCTGGATAAGTAATGTTTTCAGATGCTAGTATAAGATGATGGGGTTTTTTCACCAGAAACTATAGTGCCACCAACACAGAAAATCAGGTCGCTCAACACCTGGGCATCTACAAACAAGCCCTTTTTCATCCACTTGGAGTTATTTAAGTTAGTTTTCAGACTCTGGCTCACAGGCGCTGCATGCTCACTTCTTTTGGCCCATCAGCACCAATAACCACAGCCTTTTCTGGTGGGTGGGAAGACCCTGTCAGCCTGGTGCACAGAGCCGGCTGTGATTTACGGACAGCCCGCTGAGTGTAGATCTCACGTCATTTCAAGTAGGAATATTTTTTTACTGTTGCTCCGCATTGTAAATTTGTCTTCGCATGACATAATTAACAGCATTGCCTCACACGGGCAAGGTGATTTACAGGCGTGGAAATAGTTGCAGTAAGGTCATTGCTGGGGAATTCGAGGAGAGGTGGCGCGGGGGCAGGAGAGCAGCCTGGACTGCACGGGTGGGTGGCTGCCCACGTGCTACTTCATGCTGTGCCCAAAGAGCCACAATATAGGGCCATGTCCCACAGCACAGTGAGGAGAGGGCTTGTAAGATATGCCACCTCAAAATATTGTTTTATAATAGTTATGAGATGGAGAGACTATTGCATTAAACAAACCATTCTTCTGGCATGAGGGAACAACGAAGGTTTCCCCAAACCAAGGGCAGGGAGTTATCTGAAACATAAATAACCACATAGTCTGTTAATGGGTCTGTTTCTATTAAAGAGAAATATGTAAGAGATCAAATTCTGCAGCTAACTTAGCTAATAGTTGGCTGCATCACTGACATCTCTGCATAGGCTCGCCCCTAAATAACTGAGCTTCAGGGCTGGCTGGGAGTTCTCCACTGAAATAGCTCTTTTGGGTAGGCAAATGCAATTTTGGCAAACTTTGAATTTTCTGCAGGAAAGCATTTTGAGAATCCATTTTCCCTTGGGAGCAAACAACAAAAAACACTGCAAGCCAAGCAACATTTAATTTCAGTTCAGTTTCCTTGGGATGAAAGCCAAGCAGTTTGTGAAGCTGAACTGAGATGCTAAGTTTATTCCGTTCAGCTTTAACCAGAATCTGCAAAAACCTGCTGTGGTGCCATTCATGAGCTGCTCTTCAGGCTGTGTTCATTTCCCATGATAATTTCCATAGCCCTGTTTACCTGGGGTCCCTGTGGATTAGGAAAAACATAGTATACCCCAGGAACCTGAGGTATAGGGGCTATTTAGTCAGGTTCACAAGCCCTTGTTTGCTACAGCCTTGGGATACAAAGGAGCTCATTAAACCTGAGGCTCCCAATCTCCTAATTGGTAAATGATATAGAATGACAAGTCAAGATGCAAAGAGCCACCAACCATGGGAGTGCTAGGACAGAGACTGTTTTATTGTATTTAACCAGACCCACAGCCTTGAGAAGACTATCTAGCTCAGCGGATGGCAACACTGTAGGAATCATACACTGGTCCAACAGGGCCACAGGCTGCCAAGTAGAAATTGCTGTTATTTTAAAATATATAAGCAACCAGTACCAAAAAAGAGGAGCTGTAGGATGCTGGTTTTCAAACATGGGTAGCCTCATTCAGTGTACAACAGAGTGCATGGGGTGTCATTTCTGTGTACTTGTCCATATGGATTAGCTCAATGGATCTAGGATGTGAGCTCTTGGTCATCTGGATGTTCTGGTGTAACTTCCCACATGGACACTTTTATCCTGGTTATACAAATACCTATTTTCATGCAGATGAGCTCAGTTTGGAGGAGTTTAAAATAAATATCTATTCCTATCCTGGAATGAGCATTCCCCTGTGGGACTCCACTCATATGATCAGTCTGGGTTAGCTACCAGCATAACAGAGAAAGGACATCTACTTTTGTTGAGGAAAATACGCTATGCTGATTCACAGCCCAGGGAGCATCCCTGGGTGGCCAGCACTGATATGAGATAACATGCCTATTTAATTGCTGCTTGTTTCCCTATCATTCTCTGCAAAACCAAGCTCAGGTCGGCACCTGATCTATCAGTCACTCAGATTTAACTCTCTAAAACACAGAAAAAGTGCTCTCCCTTCTAGTTTATATGCCTAATGCAAGAGACAGAAGTCCTGCATGCTCTCTGGAAAAGACTGATCCATTAACAGCATTTGCTGAAGAAGTGATCAGAGAGCAGTTTGCATCAAGAACAGCTTTTTCCATCCATGCCAGAAGAAACCTCACTACCTACAAGTCCACAGCACAGGCTGCCTGCTCAGTACTAACTAGCAGAAAGCAGCCCATATATTAAACAGCCACCAACCACCCCCAGGAGTCTCATCAACCTAAGCATGTGTTTTAAGGTCCCTAAAAGCTCTGCCAGTGGAAAAGTACCCTCATCTGGTCAAGCCCCAGATCAGGCCAGCATCCCGCCTAGCGCTTTTTGGTAAAGTAAATGGGAGAAAATCCAGTAGTAAATTACTGCTCCAAGGTCACCCTATCCATCTATTTACATCTGTCTGTCCCTCCATGCTTGCTTGCTCATCCAACCACCCTGCTTGCCCAGCCAGGCTTTCATAGGCAGCTTTGGCTGCCTAATTGCTCTGCCCAGCCCTGCCTTCATGCAGGGCACTTCGGCGAGGTGCAGCCACCTCTTCCCTTGCTGCTGTAATAGGGTTTGCTGAGTCAGGCAGCCCACCTAGGAGCCCTGCTCATGCCAGAGGTTCTACAGGACAGCTATCGCCAGTCTCCCAGGGCCTTGTTTGGCAGTCTTATGCTCAAGCACACTCACAACTGTCTTTTTGGTGCTCTTGACACTGCGTTCTGCTCCATGAAACAAAGTCCCTTCATGGCCACCAAGAGACTGGTCAGCTGGAGAGATGAAGCAAGGATGTCCCTGTTCATGGGGTCCCATCACACTCAAGGCCCTGGTCACACCAGTGTTGCCGACCCGCTGGATTTGTTGCATCTACTGTCACTGTGAAATGCACATGAATTATATTTCTTCCTTCAATAAACAGCCATGAGGCTGTCCTGGCATGCTGAAAAGCCGGACTTCCCCTTTGGGTCTCAATCCAGCTTCCACCTTTTCCCCCAATGCCTGTCCTCCCATACAGCTCTCTTGACCCATGGTCTTTGCATTGGCCGCTCTCAGCTCTGCAGAGAGGCTGTAAGCTACCATCCTCATGTTGGGTTGGTGTGGTCAAACATGCAGCCACAACAGGGCTTGATCAAGAACAGGATGGTCCTATTTCCCTCCCCAGCTGCTCATTCCAACCCAGCACGCCCCAAGAAGCTGGTCAAAAAGCAATAACAGAAATCCTCTAGAGTCATCTCCTTCCCATCTTCCCTATGAGTCAGGTAGCGCTCACCACCACATTGCAAACTTGCATCTTCCAACAGCCAGCAGAGAGAAATCAGACCTGAATCTCTGATGGTGATAGATCAGAAAGTGGATTGGAGCTCGCTCTTTGTTCCTCAAACATTATGATGATGTTTCCTTTGTTATTCCTCTCAGACTTTGTGCAGTGGGTCTGTGGAGGCCAATGCACCAGACTACTCAGGCAGGGGAATTTGAAAGGATGTCTTCATTGGCCTTTTTGTAATTCTCAAACCGTGAAGCTTTGCAGGACATGCCATGGCATTTGCAACAACTCATGATAATTGGGTGTAGCCTGAAGATTTTACTAGCACTCCCTTGGCACAGCTACCATTAGTCAGTGCTGCCAGCATGTGAATAAGTCTTGTAGCCTTGGCTGATATATTTGCAGAAACCATCTATTATCAAATTGCTGCAACTGCATGGTTAGCTCTGCTAGTACAGGTTTCCTCTCTAACTGGGTAATGTGAGGTAGGGGGAGAACTGGAAGGTAACCCCCACTTCCCTGCATTTTCAAACTTCCTTATAGAAAAAGCAGAATTTCCCAAGACAGAGATTTCTGACCAGGAAAGCGAGGGTTTCCCATAGAAATTTCCATGAGAAAATCCCTAGTTTTCTAGTGTGCATTAATGGAAAAGCTGTTGTATAAGAGGATGATGCATTTTCTCTGGTCCAAGTAGGTCAATGGGCAGGAGGAGAAGGACTGGGCTCTGGCTGTGACTCTGCTATTGGGTGACCTTGGAGAATCATTACCACGCTGCGTTCCCATCTGCAAGATGGGGATAAGAAAGTGTCATACAAGAGCTTGCTAGGTTATTAATAGAGGCCTCTGGCTGGGATTTCGAAACAGCTCAAGGGGTTGAGAAGCCCATTTATTCTTTACAATTCAAAGCAGGCAAGTGACTCAGATTTCCTTGACACTTTTGAGCATTAGAATTAGGAAAAAGTGCTCTCAAAAGCATTTGTCTTGAGGGAAGCAAGTGTACAAATATGTGACTTTCTTTTTTCCAAAAACAAATGAGAGCAAATTACCAATGAAGCTGAAATGTTTAGTTTGGTTTGACTTTTACACTAAAACCCGTCAGATAGAAATCTGAGCATCAACTGCTCTGCATGTTATAGTTGTGTTAGAAAAACAGCCAATGCAGTGGTCAAAAAGAAACATTTTGACTATATGGAATGGAAATGTTTCCATAATTTCCTGTTGAAACTGTAGGTGAAATTGATAGATTCTCCCCAAATGTTTGGATTTCATTAGTTGCCATTTTTGGTGAGATCCAATAGTAGCAGCAGTATGGATTTGGTTTAAGCATCTAATAGATATAAGGGAGTTTCTCCAGCATTGCTATAAATTACTTCCTAGGTCAACTTGCAAAACCCTGGTTAGAAAGGGGGTGACACAGATGCCACAGAAAGGTCATGGCAGGATCTTGTGTGGGATCAGGACCGGAGCAGGGCAGTAGCCTGAGACATGGGTCAGGGGAAAACCACTGGACGGCACCTCGTGCAAGAAGCTGTGCTCCGGGATGGGATCCTCTAATGCAGATTTATAACTGCACATTTCTAATTCAGGCCAGCTAAAATCCAGAGGGAGCAGAGGGCATGTAACATGCTGTAGCAAAGCAATGTGAAAAGAGAGATTGCAGTTTGGGGGAATGGATGAAAGCAAAGCAAAAGGAACGTCAACATTTCTTGGTGTTTTACCTGTATCCTGTAAATATTTGATCCCATGTAGGGGCAGGGCAATGGGCTGTATAATCTTCCTTTCCAGCTCTGTTTTTAATGGCAAAATGGATACATCTTTTTTTCATTCTGACTTTTACAAAATCCGATATGGCTCTACGACTTCATTAAAAAGACGTTTGGAAACAAGCAAATGAAAGGCTTGACCGAAATATTTGTAAGCTGATTTTTCTCCTGGAAAGTTTTCATTTTGACAAAGGGGAATTTCCACAGGGGGGAGAAAAAAAATCATTCCCTTGGAAGACATTCCATCACTTCTTGTTTACGCCGGCTCTGTGTTTACCGCAATCTCAGACGCAGCAGCAACACAGTGCTGAGGCGCCAGGATTCCATGGTCAAGTCACTGCTGTGTTGACCTCTTAGCTCACCCATAGACCTGTGTCTCTGCTGCCCCAGCTGTGAAGACGGTCTTTAACCCAGGCTGGATGCAATAACACTTCACCCACGTTTTCATGCGTGTGTTCAGCAGATGTGCTGCTGTTTCCTAATCGAAACCCCACCACTAAGTGGAATTCAAGGTAAACATTTCCTTCCAGCCAGAACGGGCAGTGGTGATAATTGGTTCTCGCCTGAGATAATTTTTCTTCTGCAGGCCATTGGGCTGATATATTGGAAACCCTGAAAAAAGACGAGAGAGAAGAGGAGACCAAGAGCTCCATTTGCTAGTGTTAGAGAAGCCAAACTGGGATGGATTACTTTCGCTTGGATGCAACATAATTAAAAGGAATTTGTGAAAGAGAGACACACGGGGAAATTCTAACAACATAAAAGGGAGGAAGGGATGGCTCATAAAAGAGTGATTCCCTCTGTTTTTTTTGGCAGCCCAGCCAAGCTCCCTAAACACAAGGTTGTAAAAGGACTCCACGCTGAGCAGAAGACAATAACAAGCAGGTGTTATGGAAAATGACCCTTCCCTGAGCAAACAGATTTGATATTCCTACCATCTCACCGCATCCTTCGTCTGCTTCTTAAATCAATTTTCAATGAGCAGATGCAGCCTTAACCTCGAGTCCAACAAACGCCGCGTTCAGCTGCTGTGTTTTTGCTGTGGAGCTTGCGTCTTGGTGCCTGCACTGCACTGCTGGGCACCCCACCATGGACCTCCACCCCACTGTGGCTTGGCCACTTGTCCCAGTGCTCACCGCCTGCGACATCTGTCCAGCAGTCCATGCTCCAGGCAAGGGAAGCTTCGCATCCAAGTCTGCAGCAAAATCGGTGACTTACATCCAAAAAAAGGATGGCTTGAGCATGAATTCCCCGGCTCTCATAAACACCCCAAAGCTTACAAGGACTGCCATTATTATATTTCACAGGGGTTGTATCAGCACCAGAAAATCAAAAATAATATTTTCCTGCCCTGTGTCAATGTAAGGTGAGTTTAAAAATGCTGGGATTCCTCCTGTGAGGAGGCAGCTGACCTCAGGTAGAGGTTGGTTTGGAACATGCAAAACGTGAAACTAGTCTTAGGCTTAATTTGACTAAACTCAGATTCTGAGGTACCCAGTCCTCAGGTTATATTTTTACTCTTCAATCCAGTATCGCTATGAAACATAATTCAGTATCAGAAAAAAAGTAAGGAGGAGGGGGGATATCCTGTCCTTGCAGCACTATGCAAGACTCAGTTATATTCAGTCATAGTAGTGAATGGAAATCTTCATAATCTAATTCAGTTTTTTTTCTTATTCCTGTGTTTCCATGTTTTAAAGCAAAAATACCAAAAATGTAACTGCAATTGGCATCCAGAAAAAGGACGACCAGCCAAAATTAGCAAGATTGGCTTGGGTTCATGCTGCTACTCTATTTTCCAACAGTTTCTCCTGAAAACCACAAGTTAGCACAACACGACTCAAAACCACGCTCCACAGACAGGATCCTGGTGGTAGCAATGTTCGTCCAGCCCAGGGGCGAGCTTTGCAGCAGAAGCTGGAGCAAAGCAGCCCAGTGGGCTGATTTTGAGTGTCTCCAGTCCCAGAGGTCAGGGAGTTTTGCTTCCAGCTTTCTCCTCCCCTGTGACAACTCTGCCCAGGACAATAACTTAAACCAGAGGGAGAAATCTTCCCTCCCCCCACGCTTCCTTTGCTTGCTCTGGTGCTGCATTTTGTTCCACTGCCACACAGACAAGGCTTGGTTTTTATTGTTATTATTTTGGTTGCATCCGAGGACTTTGAAAAGCTCTCATCCTGTGCCTTTAGGATGTTCTTGGTCTGCCACTGAGCTCCTCATAAAGGAGGAGTGGATGTGAAGTCCTGGATTATTTAAAGTGGGAGTTACGTGACATATGGGTAGAGTTTGCCTGGAAAAAAATGGGGTTTAATGGGAAAAAAGAAGGC
>NW_009259115.1:1030103-1075505 GCF_000687185.1 Egretta garzetta | reverse complement strand
GGGGAGGAGGCTTAAATAAGCCCTCAGCTGCTCCAGGACTGGGTTTCTCAGAAGCTCCCAGGACTGGCCTAACCCTGCTGCAATCCATGAAAGCCCAGCTATCAGCATCACTGGGTGCAGAGTCAAGCCAAGGCTGGATGCTTCACTTTTCATTTTTCTAGATTGGGTTTCCATCCACTTCCTACTCAGCCTGGGCTCCTTATTGTTTTCCTGAGGTCCATGGAGGATTGCTCATACATGTGCAACAGTTCTACAGCTGAGCAGCGGAAATAATAATAATTAAAAATTCCCAACCACTAAACCCAACAGCAAAGCACTTTTTGGAGAAATTTGCTGATCTGCTGAAATCAAAACATTCCCCCAAGGTGGGTTGGTGAAACTTTGACAGAGCCCAAGCGGGTTCCTGCCCAAATGGCCTGGTGGCACCTGCCAGCAGCCAAGAAGGGGAGATGCCAGCTTCCCTGCTGGGGACCCCACATGTCATGAGCTCTGTAGATCCCCATCTGAGGAGATCTGGGGCCTTCACCAGATCTGGGCAGTGCAAAGCAATTTAAACTCCTTTTTAACTACTGTGCTTCAAAGGTTGGTTCTGGCTTAGGTTCAGGTATGAGCTGGGTTGTTTGGCTGTGATCCTCTTTGAGTTCAGTTTCCGTTTATGGGGGAAAACCCCTGTGGTTCAGTCTGCATTTGCTTTCACTCGTTGCATCGATTTTAGTTTCTGCATAGGCAGGAAATCATGGCGCAGCGGAATTGAACAGGGATGCTTGGGTATTCCCCACCATGACTGCACTGGGTCCTGCCCCCAACAGTGCCCGTAACCCCCCCCGCCTCAGGTGCTTTTGAAGGAAACAGCCCTAATCCTGCCCGCATTTATTTGACACAGTTGCTTAGATCGCACTGAAGTCAGGTTTAAGTGTGTGCTTAAGTGCACTCGAGTTAAAGCAACAACAACAAAAAGATACTGTACAAGGACTACGCACTCCAGGTCCTGTCAGTTGTGGGAGTTTGTGTGCTGACAAAGGTTAAATAGATTGAAAATAACCCATCGGGCCGTTGACTATGGAACAAAAAATGAAAGCACCTTCAAATGAGAGCAGGAAAGAATTTGGCCAGAAACAGCAATGTTAATTGCGGTCTGCTTGGCTAAAGCACCTAGATGTAATGATTTTTTTTTTTTCCCTTGTAAAAAGCAACCGATGTTCTGAATTTGCTTTTACCTGAAATGGATAAGAATCATGTACAGGTTTGAAGCAACGAGATGGTTTCACTATGACTAATCTTTAAAAATAAACATGGAAAATATTGTTCAAATAAACTAAATGGCTATTGTGAACCTCCAGACAAAGTTGAAATGAATCTGTCAGAAATGTTCTCTTTGGCTCCAAGAACTCTTAGAAATGAGGAAATCTGGAGTCTGGAACAAAAGTTGAATTATTAGCCCAAGGTAAGTGGTTAATGAGTGCTAAATATACATGTCAGGGAAAGATATACAAACTGAAAGTGGCACTTCTCTTCTCAGAGATTATGTAGAGCAGGAACAGCCATAAATGAAATCTATCAAGCTGCCCTTTGGGACAGATTAGCGACATAAACCCCAGCAAACTGGAGTCCGTGGTCCCATCACTTTTCCTATTCCTGCCTCCCCTCCATCCCCCTACACCCATGGCCATCAGGTGAGCCCTGCCCTACACCCACCCAGGGCTGAGACTCGCTTCTGATGGCTTCTCCACTCCACTTCTGTGTTTTAAGAGGGGCGAGAGATGGGTGGGAAACACACACCATCCCCTAATCGAATATCCCCAGCTGCCACAATGCCAGTTCCTTTGAACTGTGATTTATTTGTGGAGGAGGATGGGGGACGCCTCAGTCACAAGTGTTTAAACCAGAGCTGCCAACCAGCCGTTCGTTTCAGCTTGCTTTGCCCATTAGACTAAACAGGTTAGGGCTCGGCTGAAAGACATTGCGCATGCCAGGTGATTTATCATTGGCTATGGAGCCCAGGGAGTACGGGTCCCCCCAGCACGAGCACAGCTCCCATTTGAAACACCGTGCAGGGTAAGGGGTAGAAGAACCTCAGGCGTTGTTTATTTTGGATGTCATGAAATAGTAATAAATAAGGCCAGGAAGCAGCACGTGTTAGCACTGAGTCAGCTTTGGTCGCCAGCAAAATAGATGATCTCAGAGCTGGAGGGGACCTCATGGGGGTGGCCCTGCTGGTTTGTCTGGGGTAGGACACCACAGCAGCCTCCTGGCACCCTGCCCACCGAAGCCATGGCCACAACCTCCAGGGACATAAAGCCCACAGTCACAAGAGCCTTGCAGGTAATGGGATCAAACAGGGATTGGAGGGTGCTGGATTTTGGGACACTGACTTCTGTCTGTTGCTCTCACATATTTTCTGCATTTCATTTTCAATGTCATCTGATAGACATGGTGAAAATCACTTTGCCTGTGAGCAATTCCCAAGCTAGAGAGGATGCCCTCACAGTTCAGGGAAAGGCTTTTCCCTTTGCCTTCCAGCCCTTGAGATGTTCAGTTAGAGGATGAGAGACTGTTTGTATTACCAACCCCTTTTAAACAGAAAGGAGTATGGGACCTAAAAAGGGAAAAAAACCAACATTTACAGGCAGAAAATTCTGATAGAGAAAATTTTCCAGCAGCAACAACTTTGATGGGAAGTATCTGGCTGCTTCCATTTCCAGTTCAGGCTGAAAAATGGTAGAGATTCAGATTGATTGCCTGAGATTTTAAGATGATCAGGGCTAGCAAAGTGCAGATTACTAACTGTAGTAAGCAAGCTGGGAAACAGATCAGCCTGAAAGGTTTTTTTTCCAGCTCAGTTTTGAAACTGATTTTTGAGCACTTTCAAAACTTGTGCAAACTTTCAAATAAAAGAATTGAAAACCAGAATATTTTCCATTAAAAAAATTACATCAGGCCATCATATGAGAGGGACTGGGAGGCTGAGGTCTGGGAGAGGGTCACACCAAACATTGCTTGTCCACGTGCACGAGTATGCAGCGTGTCAAGCTTTGCCAGCTCATCACAGAAACATTCTCTTGCTGGAAGGGAAAGTCTCCAAAGAAATGCTTCCTCCCCAAAGCACAAAGCTGTCACTACTGGGAAATGGCATGGAAAAGTCTCCCCCTGTGCATTAGAGGTTTAGGAAAGAGAGGGTGCCACTAAGGGTGCTTTACCGCCCGGCCTGGGAGAGACCTTTTGCACTAAATGTCCTGGATCTGGCAGTATGAATGTAAATAGCGGCAAGCAGTCAAAGCACAGTTATTTGACTTTCTCCTGCTTTATTTAAAGGGCAGGCATATCTAGGAGCAGCCTAGGAAGGTATCTTTTTTTTTTTTCCCCTCCCCCCCCCCTTTTTTTTTTTTTAAAGATGTGGGTGAGGAGTAGTATTACTCACCCTGGGTAACTTAACACCGAAAGGACACACTGGAAAGAGGAGAAGAGCGCATCTGGCAGGGGGGAACGACAAAACGCCCACCCTTCCACCCTGGCTGCCTCTGCTACACAGTAAACCTCCCTCTCTTTTTCAGAAAACCCTATTTACAAACGTGGTGTGGGATGTCACACGTAATTTATTATGTTTACACGAAGGAAGGGGAGTGGAAAGGGACCTGCCAGCACATTGCCATTGCAGTGAGTATTGATCCCTCACAGTCTATGCTACAACACATCCTCTTGCCCATGACCCCGGGACTGGGATGCCCCAGGCTGTGCATCTCATGCATGTTGTGTGTGGGGCAGAGCTGGGGGCACGGGGAGCCCGGACGGCGACAGGCAATCCCACAGCAGCGACAGGGAGCCCAGCAGCGTTGCCTTCCCACAGTGCGGTTCAACATCCTGCGGTGCCAGGTACAGAGCAAGAAATATGATCAAAACCCACCTCACGCTCCCACCACATGTTCTCTTTTTTCCCCCCATTAAATAGGATTTTGACATTATTACAGTTCTCCTACTACAGCGAAAGTCTTTAGCAGAGAAACCAGATGTTCTTAGAGTTTAAAAACATGATCTGAGTGCCTGAACTTTTAATTTATGGAAGGGCTTTTACCAATTAAATTAGTCTGTATTTTTCTACTCTCCCCTCCAGACTGAGGACACCCACTGTCAGGCTCTGCATAAACTGCGGCTGAGCATCTGTAAACTCAGTGAAGGGAGGGGTAGGCAGCCATCCTAATAGTGAAGGAAAGTAAAGCATGAGAGAAAGGAAATGTTATCCCAGTTTGGAGTTAGGGGGATTAGCAGCTGGGTAGGATTCAAGAACGAGCTTCAGAGCACAAGTAGCTACTTGCCTCTCCTGTAAGCACCTGGGGTGCCTGCAGTTCCGTGTCCTCCACAAGGGAATAATTTTCAAAGGTTGCAGGGCAGGGAGACAGGTAATTCAGGTAATACACAGGGCCATCGACTTGAGCTGATAGGGGGCTATGCAGGCTTCAACTGCTTGAGGAGCATGTCTTAAGCTGGCTGCTGAGAAATGGCATCCTTGCCTACTTCCCTCCCTCTTCCCCAGAGCTTAGCCGTTCGGGGACCATGCTGTCCTGAAGGGACCACTGCAGCAGCGAGGGGCAGAGAGGCAGGGGATGTGTCTACCCACTTGGCCAGCAAAAGTGACTATAACATGGTCATGTGCTCAGCCCAGTTTATGTTTCCTAGCAGAGGGAACAAGAGTTTACATCACCTACGTCACAGGCTTTTTGGTCCCAAAAGTAGGGGTTCCACGCGGGCTGAATTAATGCATCGCGGCTGTGCTGCTATCATTTTGCCACGTCTGCAAAGATGCCTGGGCTGCAACACCGATCTGAGCCCAGCTCTCCTGAGGCCCACTGTGGTGGCTCCAATTTATATTCTCTGTCCATCTGCCTGGGAAACCGCTCCTCAGAGCAGCCCTGTGGTCACCAGTGTCACCGACCAGCTTCCTCACATGCCTCTGGGCTCACATCTCACTCAGCCTTGTCACACCCCATGTTGGGCCTTCTTGGGAGCCCTCACCCAAACATGCACCCAGCCACCATGTCCAACAAAGGACATTTTGTAATAGGTAATGTACAGCTCAGCACTGAACCAGTGATGGTGACCATCCTGGAACCTCTTCCTTGCCTTGCAGACAATGAGGCCGCAGCAAGCAGAGCAAGATATGCTTGGGAACCAGCATAGGCAAGGGAAGAAAGCAATGCAGACCTTTCATCTTTGGAGAGGCTGAATTTCCTCCTTAGCCTTAACTTGGCCCCTGAGCCATTTTAGTGGAGACTGCCATCACAAACAATGTGCTATTTTGCTGTCCAGGATCCAAGTGAGAGTTAAAATCCCCTTCGTTAGCAGGCTGGGTTTTCTCCTCCTGTTTTCAGGAAAGAAAAAAGAAAAGGAGCCCAAGGGCAGACCACAACAAACTGAGTCTCCTCTGTCTCTCTTTCAAATCCTCCAGAGATATTATTCATCCTCATCATGATATAGAAATAATATTTATCTCAGCTGCAGCCAATATACAGCATCTGTAGCATGGTGCGTGTGTGTGTCTGTCACATATGTGGATGCCTGCGATGACGGAGATGAGTTCAAACATGGGCCTGTAACATGAGTCTAGCAGGAACTGCTGGCCACCACCCAAGGTAAATGGCCAGGACCATCCATACATGGACCAAAGGAGGTGGTCAGCAACTCATCTAACTACACTCATGCCACACTTGCCAAAGCAAATGGGCTGCTTTGACCCCGACTGAGATTCCCAGCGCAACCCTCTTCAAGCAAGCCACAGCGAATCCTGATTTATCCCAAAATACAAATAAAGTCCATGAGAGGTCCAAGAAAGCATGCTCCACACTGAACAGTTATAGCCTGGTTTGTACCCCCTCCTTCCTGAAGATACTCATATTTTCTGTAGCAGATTTGAAAATAACAAAATCCTTAAGATGAGAAACACCACACAACTCTGCAAGTCTGTTTTTTTCCAGGAAATGAGAGGTATTCATTGGGTTGGTGGAAGAAACTACATATCATAGCCTATCAATGCAAGTCAATACTATTCTCATCAGAAAGTTTTCTACTAGGAAACGATGTTCTGTGGAGCAACCTTGTTTTTTGAGAACATTCTGTCAGCACTGTTTGATTTTATCGGAGTTTAGGTGCTTGGTTTTATCTGAGTACTTTGGCTGTTTCATTTAAGTTTTGCATAAGCTTAGATAATTCAGATTAACATAAAAATGTACCTCAGACAATTTTTATCAGTGAATGATTTTTTTTCTCATTGAAAAAAATCACTTTGTGGGCAAATTTAATAGTCCATTTTGACATGGACGGGAAACAAATTTTCCTTCAAATTCCTTTTCAAATTATGAAAATTTTCATAGAAGACAACATCTGGTTCCCACATGTATCTGATTTTTACCATGATGAAGCCTTCGACATGGTGTCTCTTCACATCACGCAAGATTAATTCAAATTGGCTTGGATGGGAACAGTCCGTGAAGGCTAAGAGCTAGATCGGAGAAAAAGCAAAAAGGCAAGCAATGGAGTATACTGTTGGCAGAGATGGTGGATTCCATTGGGAGGTCAGTGTTATGTCTGATATTTTTTTACTTCTTTTAGTGACATGAAAATGCAACACGATATGCCAGTAAAGCAAGGGGAAAAAAGAGAAAAAAAAAATCCAAGTGAAACCGACAGCAAAAATAAAAAATAGTATTTCCGTGAGGTTACTGGATAGACAACACCTGAAATAGCATGGTCTTTTCTGGGCACCCAACACTATAATTTGGAGGGAGTTCACAGAAGAGCAGCAGAGATGGTGGAGATGGAGGTGTTGAACTTGGCTCAAGGAAAGGTTGGACGGGGTAACAGGCTATGAGAGCTTAAAGCAAATAAACACCCAGGGAGAAATCCTGACCTTGTTGAAGCTGATGTCAAGACTTTCATTGACTTCAGTGGAGCCAGGATTTCACACTGCAGAGGAAGAGGAATTATTTAGTGGTGGAGAAGGCTACATGCAGGAACCATGGGATGAAAAGAGAGGAGGCAGACTGCAAGTTCAATATCAAGGGAAAACAAGGCAAGAGATTTCAGTTTTGTTTAAAGGCAGCAAAATCCAGAGTGCCAGCTAACTGATGCAGAGAAAGCCAACTACAGTTTTCTAACCCTCTAATTAAAACAAGGTTAAATAAAACTAGTGTTACATATACAGCTCTGACGAGAGAGGAAAATTGGATGCCTACAAACGCAACGCTACACCCCCTGCAGCCAAACTCTCAACTGTAGCAAGAGACAGCATCTCCCCTGTTCAAGCCCAGATGGTTTTATATGGGAAGTGTAAATAAGATGTTGCCATCTGGTTAATAAAACAAGCGTCTAAGCTAGATTTGACTACATGTCCCCAGATGTAAACATTTTAAAATAATTTTTTTAATGCATTTTTAAAGGTTTTCATCCAGAATGCCCGTGGAGGAAGAATTCCCATTGACATTAGAAGTGTTGCACAGAACCACAAAATGTCCTATCTGTCTGTCTTATAAATTATGAATTTATATTAAATCTCACTGCTATCTGTCCAGAAATATAACCAGGCTCTACTGCCAAAATGTATAGCACATTGCTCAATACCTGATGAAACCTAGAGGCTATTGGAGAAGCTGGCTTCCGAAATGTATAGCACATGTAAAAAATAAGGCATAAGGCAAGCTATTTTCAGAAAATGGTAACTTTGCTGGAAAAGTCTGCTTTGGAGATGGAATGTATTTATGCATTTGAGTTGAAATTGTCAATCAGTTGTTTGTTATAAAGGGAAACACATTCTTGGGAAAGTGGAAACAGTTGGTTATTTTTTCAAAAGTCTTTTTTCTTCCCAAACTGACATAGTATTAAAATAAAAGTCAATAGGACTAACCCTAACATCAAAAAAAATGGTTTACTCCAGGTTGCACAGAAATTTTTGAGTGACTGACTTAAAGGAAAGGTTTTTGTCTTTCTCCCTTTCTTGCAAAGAAACCAAGGAATTTCCAGTTTGTCTTGGCCACCTACTCAGGTGGTCCACTACATCCATCCCTGCAGTGAATGCTAAATTTAGCTCTGCCAACACCTCCTACAGTTCTCCCCATCAAGAAGGGGTTTTACTCATGATTAACATTAGAATAAATGACTGAGAGGAATGGTAGGAAACCACTTAGATCAAGGAAAATAGGCATTAACCAACACAGCCCTGAAGCCCCACTCTTGCCACACCAGCACACTAGCTGTTGTAGTCTGCTGCCAATTTTTATCTTTATAAAGAGGCTGAGTTAGCAGGAGGACTGCCAGAATGCAAAAGAAGGTAAGATAGCATCGCTCAAAGTCTCCGAGTGCCTGCAGAGAGGAAACATGCTTCAGCAACAATATTAAGAACCTGCCAATTTCACATGAGATAAATAAGCAGTGTTACCCTCCTGTATGTATTTTGGAAGTAGCTTTAGCACTACGCGTATCAGCATCATCTGTTTTGAAACTCTTCCCATTTTACTCAAACTTAGTATGACTAGGGGTTTTTTAATGGTCTTTCCAACAGCTGTGAGTGGCAAAGCTGTGGAACGACAGCTTGTCTCCTCTGTGCATCTCATCGACCCTCACTGAAAATGAAGCAACAATAATTTGGCCATTCAGGTGGAGAAAGCAAGACACCTGAGCAACACCTGAGGCTTTAGCAGGGTGCAATTCAAATCCAGACCTTCTGATCCACCACCAAGGCCACCATGGTCTGTTTGTCTCCCTGGAGGTGTAAGGTTTATTACTGTGAGACTATATTACCAGGATAGGACAAAAATCAGATGCTTCCAAAAACTGTAGCAAAAAGGCACAAGGAATCAACACTGCATATTTATCACATCTTTAAAAATACCCTCCGGTTTTATTTCCTTTTTAAATAAACAATTTTAAAGCTAAGAATAGCACACTGGCATCATTCTACTGCTTTTAGCTATAAGCTCCTTCTGTGTTCAAGAGGCACCAGTGAGGGTCTCAGGCCTCATGATCAAGTCGAACCTCATGGTTGGACTAGATGACCTTTAAAGATCCCTTCCAACTCAAACCATTCTACCATTCTAAGAGGTGGTTGGACCCAGTCTCTCCAGGCAGATGTTGGAGAGCTCCCATGAAACCATGGCACCCCAATGCTGGAACTGGTGTTTTAATTCTCTCTTTTCAATAAAAATCTCCATTTAGACATCAGAACTTCAAGAAGACATCTCTAAATAGTCCAGCAATACCATCCTCCCAGCTGAGCACACGGTTTGTTGAGAACAGTGGGAAAGAATCCCACAACGGTTGTCCTGAAGAATGGGTAGCAGCCAGCTGAAGTCCACCAAATGTCAGGACGTGCATTTCTGACTGGACCTTGAAGAACTGCTGCAATGTCACTGGCTCTCCTTAGACCAGGTGAAACACTACTGAGGACTTGCTGCTTTTGATCACTTAGGATATTTAAAGCTAAATAATGAGGGGGGGGAAAAACCCCAAACCCTTACTCTTGCAACCCATGTGGGGGGGTTGCTTTGCTGTTAGAGTGGTGAACTTTTTTCAAGACCAAACTGTCCTTTCAGCCATTTTACATTTACAGAAAGTTTTTTTATCTTTTGGTTTAAGTTTTACAGTTATTACACTTTTTTAAAAAGGAAGCTGAAAATGTTTACTGACATGAACCATACTTGCTTTGTGCCTTTTCAAGTACCAGAAATGTTCCATTGCAGGCACTCTTTGAAATGTTTTCCTTTTTCCTGAACACTCTTTAAGATTATGTCAAGTTTCCTTATTAGAAGTAAGAGGTGATTTCTTATCAGCTGCCTGGCATGGTGTAATGTTTGCATTACGTAGCAAGATAGATATTGCATTTTATTTGTCCTCAGAACTGTGAGAATGGAGAGGAATAACTGGGGTCAAGGGACTAGCGTTATCATGGGGCAGTCTTCCTGCCTTGTTCACAGCCAAGGACATGCATACATGAGCTTCTTTTCTTCTTTTCCCTTACCAAGAAGAAAGATTTTTGGTGGTTTTAGCTGCCACACAGAGTAGCTCAGCCATGACTGGAGTGGGTACCCATTTAGGCTGCTCTTTCCCAAATAACGCAAAAAAAAAAAAAAAAAATCAGCCCATTCTAATGAGGGGAATTACATCCCTCTCTCTTTAACAATCCCCAAGCTCATTTTTCCTTTTCATCCCCACACGTATCCCCAAAACATTTCACCAGCCAGTGCCCCTTTTGCCTCTGAAGACGGCTCACTTGGGATGGGGGAACCTGGCTGGCTGTGCTGCCACCGGTGGACTGGTTCAACCCCTCTGCTTACGTTCTCGCCAAGCTCCACCAGCACAAGATCTTTGCGGTCCTCTGCAAGGTCATCCTCTAGAGCTGTTTTTTGTAGGGAGGTGGTGGTGGGAGGACATGACCTGAGGCATTTGATGATTTCTTTACCATTCCTCCAACAAATGATCTCCAGGCTCTGTTTGGCAGGGTGTGAGCAGAAAGACCTTGTAAAGCAACTCAGACAACACCAGAGCACATACAGAAAGAAAGCCTGGAGCTGTGTTTAGAAGAGGAGAGGTACAGAAAGTGTAAGTGAAAACAGCAAAACCAGGAGAGGAAGGAGCCCTCCCCTCCTGAATGCTGAAGCTCCGTGTGTTGGTGAAGAATACAGACACCCATGCCCAGAGAGAAAGGACATGGGCAACCACCTCCAGCTGGGGAGGGAAGGAATGGGTTGTGGAGCATTTCCCAGTGAAGGGGAGTAGGGTGAAGGGAGACTTGTTCTTTTGGCCTGATGGCCAGTCGTGGTACACCTGGTCCCCTGATGTGTTCATGGGGAGTGATGACAGTTTTCTAGTGGTATGGGTTGGGTTTTAAATAGCCTCTTGTGGGACTCAAGTCAAGACTATGGGGCCTTCTGCTAAATTTATGGGACTAACATCTCAGGTGCAGACAAGCTGGAGCAGAAATGGTGAATCTGAAAAAACACTTAGAAGGGAAATGGGCTGCTCTTTCCTTAATTAGGGGGAGTGTGAGGATTGTTAGCTCACCTCTCCCATGAAAGCAATGGTTACTAATGCAGGCGCCTGCCAGCTCTTCTCCCTCCTCCAGTCTGGAGCTGAGCTCACAGAGCTGGTGTGCATGGAAAAGAGGAAGTTTTGCTGCATTTTCAGGGTGGCCCAGCACACTGCACAGAGCCTTGCCTAAAGGTCCATGCTGGGAAGCACTGGTGGGTTGGGCAGTTTGGGGCAATCAGCCCACCGGGTGCTCAGGGCACGTTGGGCAGAGCTGGGGGAGGCTGGTCACTCAAGCATCACCACCACCTGGCATCACACAACCATGGTGGTGCAATGGCAAAAACTGTAGTTAATATGGACAATGGCTGAACTCTGTTCCTGGAAATGCAATGTAACATAAAGATCCTCAGTAGCAGCACTCAAGCTCCACATGGTGACTGTGCACTACCTTAATTTCCTGGAGGAGTTCGAACCAGCCCCCAAGTGTTATTTTAGCACAGTTTCTTGTGTATAAGTATTTATAAAATGCTTGCTTCGATTACCCATTAAAAAAAAAAAATAACCCTCCAAACCCCACTAGTGCTTATTGCATCTTTAGCAAAATATTTTCTTAACCTTCCCTATCTTCAACCCTGGGGCTTTCGCTGGCTGAGCAAACCTCTCTCCTCCCCATACCCCAGCCTGCCTGTTCTCCTCCTGCAGGGCAGCAGACTGCTTGCTTGGTGGTTAATGAAGTTACATAGGACTGTAGGAATGTCAGGATTTGGGGGCAAAAGGAGGCAGAGAGAAGAAAAGAAACTTTTCAAATTTGTAGTCCTATCATGAGCACTTGGTTTTCATCCACAGGGGTCAATGGGAGAAGGAAAAAGTTCATAGATGGTTTACTGACATGCAGCATGTTTGACTAGGAAGGCTTGGGACCTTGGGCAGGACTGAAGGCCTGCTCTGGGTGTCCTGGGCATGGGAGACCTCAGTTTTCTCTAACTCTACCAGTTATCAGCCAGTTCTGTGTTGGGAGTGGGCTGGACATCATAACAGAAGGGCCACGGGGTGATTCCTTTTTTCCCTTGGGTCTGGGCTAGCTACAAAGGTGTCCAACATGGGAACAGTACCACGCCAAACCCAGAAGCACGCAAACTTCAGTCCTGAAGGTGGCAGAGAAAGCATCCGAAATGCTCAAGCTCAATGATGAAGGTCCCATCTCTTGCTGTATGGCTGGAGAGTGCTGCAGTGAGGAGAAACCTTTTGGGAGGCTCTCAGGATGTGGAAATAGGGTTACTTCTGTGATGCCCAGAGGTGGGAAAAGCTTCCCTTGGAGACCAGAGAAGGATCTTTTCCCTTTTCCTCCTGGCTGGTTACCATCCCTGGCCTGGGACTCTGGTTCTTCCCAAACTGACCACCCTTCTAGCTCATCCTAGGGCAGTAGGGCTACAGCCTGTGGCCAGCAAGACTCGACACCTAAAACTGAATCAGCCCATTTTTTTTTAAGTCATCTTATTACTTGGGATAATAGAAATTTTATGTCCGTAGCGTTTGTCCCCTTTTGTTCCTAAAATCGTCTGGTTAGCAAATCCCAAGATAGAGCTGTCAGTCTGCCCCTGGCCATCTCTGCTGCTGCACATGAATGGGGACAGGCTCATTTTGAAGTGTTCCTGGGGTAAGGGTGACCTACTTTCATGGCTGCGGTACAGTTCATTACAAATTCCTAATGATCTCATTGTTCCATTAAATGAAGGTTGCCACCTGTCCCGAAGACTTTAGATCAAGCTGGGATTAACATATCTGCTGACCCATTTCTCCTTTTTGTAGGACACAACCCCATGATCAATAGGGGCTTTTTTCAGCCCATTCAGGGTTGAACCTTAGCAGCAATGGGGTGCTGGGTGTGATTAGCAGGGGATGCTGAGCAGTGGGATTCCTACTGGTGCTGGGCACTGCTGAAAATCCTGTCCAGTTGATTTGGGCATCAGATTCCAACTGCCTAGATCCCACCAGAAAAAAAAAAAAAGAGAGAAAGGAATTGCCGAGGTTGCATTTAGGGCAAATGAAATTCTTCCAATTTAAGAGAGAGTCTATAAGAGACTCTATTAAGGACCTGGAGGCTGCCTGAGGTTTTGCTCTGGGCAGTCATTCCAACTGCAATATTATGGTAACAAAGAAGCCCAGGTTAGCACCCAGCAGCCATTCTGGATCGTGGGCCCTTGCAGGGATGCTGGTCCAATGTCCCGGTGCAGGCAGCCCAGCTGGGCTGGCAGTGGGGTGCAGGCAGCCCCCGGTTCCCTACTCACCCCCGCCAAGGACAGAGCCCAGGAGCACTGGAGGCGGCAGGTTGGAAACACAAGCCATGCAGCACAAGGAATAAAACAAATAAAGAAAGAAAGAGACGGGAATAAATTCCCATGGACAGGCTCAGTGAGCGCATTGCAGCCAAATGACCTCAAGTGCACCGCTTTCTTCTCTCGCTCAAGGAAGGCAGAAGTACAGCTGCATTTTTCATAAATAGGAACACCCTAGCTTGATGTTTTTTAAAGCTGTCTAGACAGTAGAGCAAGACCTTATTTCAAGTCACATAATCACTTTCCCATTTTTCTTCGCAGCAGAGGACGTCTTCCAAGATTAGATAGAAGCTGGTGGAGCAACATGTTATTAACCTTGGGTGTGCCTCCCTGCTTTAGGCTCTCCTTGTCCGAGCTGGAGGTGCCTTTCTGTCTGATCATGTCTCCCCTTTATTCATGCTTCCCCCCCCAACAGAAAAGCTGCTTCTTTCACTAGCTCACAGAAGTGAGATAAAATTACACATGGGCTGCAGACAACTGGGAGCACAGAGGGTGCTGCAGTAAAATGCAGCTCCCTTTAGCAGAAGGCAAATATTTTGTGCTTCCCAACACAGCACCAATGCCTCCGCCTGAAAATAGCATTAGAAGGGGAAAAAAAAAAAAAAAAAAAGCTTTGTGCTGACCTCCACCAGGACAGTGTGCCCCAGGCTGTTAGAAGGAGGCGGTCAAAGCCGCTAAATGTGAGAGATGGTGGAAAAAAAGCACTGCCAGGGAAGGATGCTCTCAGCAGAGCCACATTCCTCCGGCACACATCATGAAGCCTGTGCCTTCCAGGGCTGACCCTCCCTGGGCATTTTTGTGTGCATTTCTCAATCCTTTTGCTTTTCCGTGTTAAGACTGCAGCCCATTCTCATGGATTAGAGAAGGTGAATAAAATACCCATGTGCAGCACATGGCCTGACCCAGCAGCAACGGCTTGTCCCCATTGCCGGGGGATAAGGGGCCACCGTGGAGATGTTGCACCAGGCACTTTTGCTCCAGAGGGTGCTCCTCTAGGGCCAAGGATGAGGCTTTCTGAGTATGAATGGCATGATACGGGTGTGTGATTAGCATCCTGTACCCAACACGGACCATATTTTACTGCGGTGACATGCAGTGATCTGTGCTCAGGTTATTCGGGGGAAGCAGAGTCCAGCTCAGCTTGTTACATTGAATTAAGTCAGCAAAAGCTGAAGACAAATAGACCATCACAAATGAAATTATTTCAGTTTAGAGAGCCAGGATAAGAGGTTTGCTGCCCTGCTGGAGAAGCACCAGGTCAGTAGGATAGAAAGTTAGTGGTTTTGGGGAAGGCGGGTAGGTGTTTATAGCCAAAGCAAAGGGCACGTCACTTGCCTGGTGTTACAAGAGCGATGCTGACCCTCTCCCTGAGCACTCCATTCATAGGGTTACCCACCAGGAGTGAAACATGTGGACTGGGGGAAGAGGACTGCCCTCCTCCCCACCTCTCTACAGGATTGCCACGTCTCCCCGCAGCTGCTAAAGAGATTAGCTGTGCGCAGTAGAAAGCCTGGGCAGGCATCTCTCTTTTTTGCCTGCCTAGCATTTTGCTTTAGAGGATGCAGAACCTGACTTTGGGAATAATTTCAGCTCGAGAGTAACCGGTATTTCTTTGCTCCCTAAAGCAAGCAGTTAAAATCATCCAGGGGAGCTGCCTTTCCTTAAACAAATTCTCTACTGCTATGCAGAAAGCGAATACATGAGCTGCCTGATATTAATGCTTTACTTCAGAATTTACATATCAAGTGCTTTAATGAATTGTTTTCAGTATCATTGTCCCTACCATGAATAAACTTAAAAGTAATGGATTTGTAATTAATTAAAGTTTAATTACAATAGTTTGTCATTTTATTATTTGCAATTATTACCATAAAGGTAATAAAAATTGCAGGATGTCACAACTGAATACAAATCCCTAATCAGAAGCAATCAACTTGCGTTGTAACCTTGAGCAAGGGTGATTTTATTAATGCACCAAGTCTGGAGCCCGAGCTGCTGCCTTGCAGGTGGTAGCTGCAGTATCCTCAGCCCTGGCTAGGGCTGCATCATACTTTGCGTGGTCATGGTGGGATCCTCTTGCCCCTGCCCTTGGACAGCCCTGGCCATTCCTCCCCTTTGAATCTCTTTTTCCACAAGCTAGGCAGTCAACCACAGACTAAAGAAGCTTTTGACCACCTCCTGTATGTTCCCCTTGAACGCATTGATTTACTAACGCAGTTATCCACCATAATTCTTATTAGCTATCATTTCTTTCAGGTCCTTTGGATGAGTTTTTAATTTCTATCAAGTTTAAAACTCTGCATTAAATCCTAATTTCTGCATCATATTCTTCTAATACTTAATTTTCAAACAGTTTTTTTTGTATTATGAAAGGTCCTTCCTAAACCACCCCAGTATTATTCCTCTGACTTGGTGGCCCCTGCAGCAGAATCTCTGCTGTGAAGTAAGAAGGATAAAAGGAGAAGGGTTAAATTATATCTGTTTGCTGCTGCTGCTGCTGTCCCCATGACTATTTCCAGGACTCGCAATACCCATGTTCACATGCAGTTAATTCTTCCCATCTGAGGGAACAAGATACGCATTTTCTTATCCTTGTGTCTTGATAGGCTCCAATCATACCCATGACTCCCTGGCATATTTCCTTTGGCTTGACCCAATATCTTAAAAAAACATGTTTTAGAGAAGTTTTCCACTGGCCAGACTCAAGACATCTTCAAAAGGCATGAGAACTGCACCCAGAGCAGCAATTAGTCTGTAATTAAGCAGAGACTTTCCCAGTGAATGCCCCTAAGGGGCCATATTTGTGATGTGGAAGAGGGTCTTCAGGTTGGCTTGTCCCATCCTGCTAAATTTATCCCATTTCACCATCCCAAGCCCTCAGTCGGGTTCATTCTTTGAAGTCCATTAATTGGCTGGGAAGGAGTAATTCCATTTTTAGCTTCATTTCCTAGGGAAAGCATACGTGCATTTGCCTGTTCTCCCTTAATCATCACTGAATGTATTGGCCAACTTCAATCAAAACCCAACAGAAGGAGAGAGGTCTTGTTGCCACTCTGTGCCTACAAGTTACATGAAAAACAGGCAACTGGGGAGAGGCAAGAGAAACCCATTTGATGTCCCCAAATCAATGGGTGCCTTTCACCAGGCTTGAGAAACCCAACACACGTAAGGACCCAAGGCAGACTGCTTGCCTCTGAGCCGTCATATTTCAAGTGCAAAATGTTTCTGTTGCTTCTGGTTGGGAACTCAGCCACCACTTCATAAATCAACACCCCTGCTATCGCCTTTGCTCTGCCAGCAGACAGTTTGATATGAAACAATACAGTCCTGGAGGCGTCAGCTTCCTTGGGTTATCTTAGTGGAAGGCTAACATCAGAGGCCCACTTTACCCGCTGGGATGGTGGTATTTTTCAAGCTCCTCACCTCCAGCTGAAATTCGCTTGCACAACACCTGGAGAGGTCTAAACAGCCTCCATTTTTAAGCTGTGATACAACAGCATTTTCAAAAAGCTTAAGATCTCTTATATCTTAGCACCTCCACCTTAGAGAGGTTTGCAGGTACGTTCAGCTTCAGGCTGAATTGAATCTTCCAATTGCCTTAGAATGAACTGAGACTGAACCGTGTACATAAAACCTGCAGGATCAGGGGCTGAAGTTAGGTGATGAGTAGAAAACAAAACTACCATAGTTCTGGGGTATTTGCATTTCTTGTAAACATGCTTGCAAAACCACTTAGCAAATGAATGTCAATTGTTCTGCAGAAATCCCACCCTGTTCAAAGAGGGGGAAAAAAAAAGCCTTAGGTAGATGTTGCCAATTTTTCCTTTGAGGCCCCCAAATAAAATTCAGGTGATCTCATCCCACATTTATCAGCAGAGACCAAATAAGAAAATAAAAAGGCAATTACTTCATCTTAAGTGCCTATTAACTGATGTTAAGCTCCGTTTGACAGTAAAAATCCATGTGATGAGCCCACGAATGCCAGAACAAGCCGGGTATGGCTGGAGCTGTCAGAGGCATGTAACTGCAAACCTTTAAACCAATTTAAGTGCCTCCAGTTGGGTTTGTGAGACAATTATGCCCCGAACAAACATTTACATGAAAAAAGCCGTGGGCCTCTGCTTTTGTTGCTTTTCCAGCCCAGGGCTGGCGGAGCTGGGAGCATTTTACACACACTGCAGCTGCTGGGGTAGCAGAAATAGATAAAACTCGACAAATTAATGCAGCATACACCAAACAAAGACAGAGACCTTTGAACTTCAGCCTTGCGGCTGCAAGGACACCGAGCCCAAGCTTAACCATAATGGTGCTTTGGCTCTTAGATTTTTCCCCCACCACTGCATCTGGTCTTGGCGAGGTGAAATGCAGCAGTGATGCTGGCTGAGAAGCCAGGAGCAGGGATGGATTTGAGTGTTATCCTTACCCAGGGCCAAAAGCAGAACAAACCTCAAAAATTAAGTGCATCTCTTGGGATTCAGTGATTACCGAGATGTTCAGAAACCCCCACTCCAGAAGCGCCTTAACTCCAGCACTTCTGCAGTTGTTTCAGCCGTGTTTCCACAGACCAAAGTAATTATGCTGTACAAAAACAAATCGGAATGATTATCGTAAGCCAACGTGTATGCAGGAATAAGGAGTCACTTTGGGGAGAGTTCAGGCATTAACTGCTGAACTTGGTTTGACCTACTGACTGCACGGACTCCCAAAGAAGTGGAGGCTGAGGACAAGCATCCCTCCAGATCTTCTTTTCTCTCCTTGAGCCTTCCTACAAGCTCTCCTCAATTTCTTAAAGCCTTCCTTGGCAAAGGTGACTTCTGCCTATCTTTTGCCTTGCCAGCAGCCCCATGTCAGATGTTCTTAAGGTGGGAGGGAAACCTCTTCCTCCCTCATTTTTTCCAGGGCTTTCTGTGTCTGTAATATACTAGTTAATCCATTGTTCAAGCCATAACCTTGGCTCTTGTGGAACAAACAGGAACTGGGGTGGCTTGACAGCTCCGCTGCTTTCTTCTCTTGGATTTAGAACTTTAATAAATGACCCTGTCAAAGCTATGCCTTGCAATGCCACAATGCTAATTGTTTGCAGTATGGATTGATGATACCGTATTAAAGCCACTTGGCAGGGATAAGGTTTGACTTTTTGTGTTCAGATGAACAGCAGCATGGATGCTTCAGCTGAAAGAGCATCACTTGGCCTGCCTCCATATCTGGTTTATTATGTTTAAGTCAACCGATTATTAAAGCCATAACCTTGGCTCTTGTTGTGGAACAAACAGGAACTGGGGTGGCTTGACAGCTCCGCTGCTTTCTTCTCTCTGGATTTAGACTTTAATAAATGACCCTGTCAAAGCTATGCCTTGCAATGCCACAATGCTAATTGTTTGCAGTATGGATTGATGATACCGTATTAAAGCCACTTGGCAGGGATAAGGTTTGACTTTTTGTGTTCAGATGAACAGCAGCATGGATGCTTCAGCTGAAAGAGCATCACTTGGCCTGCCTCCATATCTGGCCACCAGCGCTTCTGCAAGCCAACGTCTCTGTAGTTGAATGCATAGCATCGTCTCAGGGCATCCTGGAAAATGGAAACCGTTCTCCTTCCTGAGAAAAACCCTCTCTTGCAGACTTTCTTCTTTATATGGAAATACTCATCAAGGTCCCTAAGATACTAACAAACAGGAAATTCTTTATATGCCACTAAAATAGAGTCAAAATCCTCACTAGATTGACACAAAGGTAAACAAAACATGAACTATGCAAAAAAAAAGTAAAATTATTGCAGATATCACCAAATGACTCAATTTTTTTAAAGTAAAATAGATACATCTTTCCTTACTTTGCCCTTCATTGCTCCAATGAAAACTCTGCCAAACTTTGTGGCAGTTCTCATTTTCAAGAAAGGGACCCATATGATAATCTATTTTTTTAAAAAGCAAGTTTTGTGATCACTCCCTTTCTGTAACATCTTCAGTTACATCATTCCCTATGTCATTCACTTTCCAGACAGTAAAAGCCAAAAAGAGGAGCTGTAAGCACGTAATCCTCTCCTGGCGATTCCTGCCCTGGGAAGTTGCGACCGGGAGGGACTGCACAATGTCTCATGAGCAGATGGAGGAGACGGACCGGCCGCAGAACCTGGAGAGGCCTGGGGAGCATCTAACTCCACATGTCCCATTATGTCTCTCAGCACTAAACACTTCCAATGCGTGGTGGTCATGCTGTGAGGTCTGGACAGGTTCTTACAACGAGGACTCCTCTGAGAGTTAGTAAATACAGAGGAACTACCAGACCCAGAGCACATGTTTTTGTGGGATAAGGCCTTAAAAGCAACATCACCCCTTCATGGCCATCCCCGCAAGTCCTACCAACTTGGCAGGGGTAGTGTAAACTGGGGTTGGATGTTTCTGAGAGACCTTGCATCACCGTAATCCCACACAGGCTCTCTTTTTTCTTTCTTCTAAGTCTCCTCTGCAAAAACTACGTGAGGTTTTAACTTTCTTTTGGCAAGGAAATTCGAAGACGTGTGCAGACCAGTGACCAACTGATCTAGGTCTCTCCCATCAAGAGCACCAAAGGAGGTACTGAAAGTATCCATCTTCTGGAAGAAGGTTAATTACAGAAGCTCAGCTTGCACACAGGGGTCCCACCAGTCAGCACAAGATAAGCAGCCTTGGGAGTATAAATTATTACAGATGATAAGGCAGAATTTCCCCTTAAACAGCTTTGTACATATGTTCCTAAGATTGACTCCAGAGACGCCTGTCATCAGATGTCAAAAAAGAAGCAACAAAAATTACAGAGAATTAATTTCTTGTCTTTTTTCTTGCAAGCATATGACATTTTCTCCCTTGTTTAGATTAACCGAATGATTTCAGATCCTAACAAGATGTGTCTAGATGACAGGACCTGGGAATCAGAACTGATGCCCGATCACCCATACTCGATCACAGCAGGTGGCAAGAGCTCCACCACTCCATTGTGTCTGCAGAAATGGGGGCTGGTTTTAGGTCTAGAAATAACATAAATTACAGGCGCCAATTGCTACAGTTTTTGTTGTGACTATCTCTTCTGCAAGCGGTGTATAAACAGGAAACCACTGCCACATGGCAGGGAACTGACTCAATACGAAATCAGGCCATATTGACATCCTTTGTTTACGTGCCACTTTGTTAACACTGTTTATCCCTAGTGTCTTGGCCACATATTTGGAAAAACTCCCACTTTGCCACCCAGCTACCGCTCTTTTGTCCCCCCCAGAAACATGCCACCGCAAACCCCTTGCCTCTAGCCATCACCAGTAGCAGCTCCTTCAGATCAAGAACTAAGGGGACACACACTTTTGGGGTACAAACGGACTTACTCCACTCTTCCAGGAAGGCTTCTTTCTGATGCCTAGGAGCTTGCTTTTAGCTTTTGCCTGCAAGTGGGAATTTCTCTCCTACCAAGGAGCCAAATCTATTTTAAGCATCCGACCTGCTGAAATGCAGCCCACTGCAGGACAAATCTGCAGCCGAACTGTGCATTGCACAGCAAAGATCAGGCTACATTTGGCTGTCAGCTCTTCTACCTGGTAGTTTATTCAAAGCCTGAATTCATGCTACTGATGAGGAGTTTACATGCATTATAAATTTATTCTGATGTTATTAACACACCAACATCTGCACTATTGCAAACATGATTCATTTGCAATGTTCTGTGTTTTACAGAAGCACTTAATCTGTTCCTAAACACTTTCCTCCCCAGTCCAGATATGCCGGAAATATCAAGGTAGCGTTCCCACCGTCAGCTCTGGGACATCAGAAATAGATGACACGAGAAGACCCTGGAATTCCTGCGTTCATGTTTTAGGGATTTCTTCACCCAGCTGAGTCCACAGCAGGTCACAGACTTCTGCTGGTGGCTCCTTCTTTCTCATACCCTTGGCTTTAGAGGAGGAAGTCTACCACAAAAGCTAAAATTCTTGAGCTGAGAGGAGAAAAAATTTTGGGTGTAAAGTCTTGTTATTCCACCCCCATTTTTACCAGCTAAGGAGCTCCTTTTCCACCCCTGGATTTCTGCTATGTCACATTAGCTCTTGGTCTTTGCAATCTAATCCAATTCATTTTTAAGCACTGCCTCTATCGGGATTTTTTATTAACTACATGACACGAGGAGTTTAACCTTTACCGTGGCTTAGCTATATGCTGAATTCTTCCCTGCAAATCAGCCCCTCTCCTCTGCGTTTACCACCAGTCAGACAGGCTCAGCCCTGGGGATCTGCCCAGCTGAACCAGATGTTGCACACTGGTGCCCAAAGTCACCGCCTGCATAAGGAGGACTTACATACGATTGTTGGTCGGGGTCACAGAGCCCAGCTCCGAAGCAGAGAGTTTGGAACTAAGCTGCTCAATGCCTCAGGGATGGCAGGATGAAGACGAGGATGAAGGCTGAGAGGCATTTTGCCAGTCAATGACCTACTAAAATTAGTGAGCTGGGTCAGTGGGGATGTGCAGAGAAAAGCTTTGTTCTGGGGAAGCCTCTATTTCTTTCTCCCTATATATAACAATGGGAGATTAACTGGCCATGGCATAGTGCTATGAATACCTTGAAGGGCTTCATGGTGGGCTTTTGAAACATGAAGAACCATCAAAGTTTGAAACATGAGTGCTAAGACCTCTGACCATCAGCATTCAAAAAGATAGAGGCCATCTCAGGCTTGAGGACTTAACAACATGGGAAATACCCTGCTGGTCCCTTCCAGCCCAAGGGCCTACATAGCCCATCTCTCAGTCTCCCACAGCAATAGGAGGTGCTGGTTTGGGTGGTCCATGTTCCCTGCTTCTCTCTGCTGCCCTTCCCCTTGGATGCCCCCAGCAGCCCCAGCTCCTGCCTGCATCCATCGAGGAAGCAATAATCCCCCATTCACTTTTCCCGCTGCCGTTGTGAATTTGCAGACCTCCATCATCCCCTCCAGCCTGAGCAGCCCCAGCATTTCCAGTCTGTCCTGGAAGGGCTCCATCCCCTCTGTGGTTTTAGCTGCCCTTCTAGGTACCTGCTCTAACCTCCACTGCCCTCCTCAAGATAATGAAAATAAAACCATGTATTACTACTCTGAGATGATGCAGTTTGGGGCAGAGTCTTTCCAGTTCTCATGGACAATGACACACAGTTACAATCTTGCAGCTGGTCAGAGCAGCCAGATGTTATTGCCATAAATTTCCTCAGCCCCATGCTCCTTCGGTAGGGGGAAAACTCTGGCTTGAGCTGCAGCCATAAAAGGGTCTGCTGAAGATATAGGGTGGGTTCGGTTTTGTGCTCCTTCAAGGCCGTGTTGGCAGGAGCAGCTCTGCAGATGCTCAGCTATTCCCAGCCACATCCCAGCCAAACCAGTGTGAACTGGGAAGCTGGGCTGAATGGGGCCATGCCCAGCCCTGAGCATTCTGAAAGGTTAAGAAGGGCCATGCCACCATGTGGGGCAGGGTTTCATCCTGTCCTCAATCTGCCTGTGGGATACAAAAGGAATTTTTTCCTATTTCTCTGCCAGGCAGGGAAAAAAAAAACCCCAACACTTTGTTGTTGTTTATACTGGATGGGATTAAAGTTTTCAATATTTGTTATATTTAGATGCCTTTCAGACCCAGATTCAGGGAAACATTATGCATGATTCTTGCTCTGTTTATCCTTCACTCTGTTCCCTCGCTTTTATTGTTCTTCCAGTTTATTCCTCTTCCAATTTAGGTTACATTTCCCAAGGACCATGGCATAACCCCAGATTTCCCAGGGAAACCAGTACCTCTCAGCAGCAGTGACTGGTTTTCCGGCTCCAACCAGACCACCTCAGCGCTTCCAAAAGCAAAGTGCATCCTCGTGGCAGAAGTTATATTGCCAGCAATCAGCCAGGCAGAGATGAGGCAAATCGGTCATCCCTGAATCACAACCCAAATGACCCCTTAAAGTGGCTAATTCACCCCAAGATAAAGGCCATGTGAGAATGGTGCTCTGTCTAGGATACCCCAGCCTGCTCTTGATTCCCCCCAAAAAGGGGCTCCCAACACCCACAATGCTGCAGGGTTGGGATCAAGGTGCAGCACAACCCTGGCTTCTCTAGGGAATGAAGAATTTTTGTTCCTCTTCCTCCTACTGAACTTCTTGGGGAGGAAGGGATGCTGATCATTCCTGCAGTGAAGGGCTTGTGAGCAAAGCCCAGGCTGCAATATACCCTTGTGAAACCTTCCCAAAGACGAGCGTGTGAAAGATCACTTTATAGTGATATGACAGGGCAGACGGGAGAGAAGTTTACATCCAGTGCCCATTTTCCAGTAAATCACCACCTTCAATCTATCTGAAAAGCCTTACTTTTTTTTTAAACTCTGTGTCCACCACAGTTTTCCAGAGCAGACACATATTTTGGTGTGCTCTTCCTTCACCCTCCCTTGCAGGCCAGGCAGGATGGAGTGCCTGATACCCGATCTCTCTGTTGTGCCCTGGCTAATGGAAAAAAGCTGCTCGCTTGGAGCTGCTCTGATTTATTCCATAATAATCACTCCGACGGGGAGTCTTTGACCTCCCCACAGAGGCTCCATTAAAACCGAGCCTGGTAGCTGGGTAAGGACAGGTAGTTATTTTCTCCTGGTAGCAACAGTTGTGCACAGTAACATGCCATTTCTGCACATCATCTTCACCTTCAATATAAAGGCAGCTATTGGAGCAGAAGCTTATTTATTCGTTTTTTGAGGTCCGGTCCAGAGCCTGTCATTTGCTTTAGCTCAAAATCCTGCGCACGGATCCTGGCAGAGCTCCTGCGTGTGTTTAATTTGAAGAGCGCAGACTCTACACCCACTCAAAGCTGAGCTTGTGCAGAGCTGCGTGGAGGAGCAGGATGCAAAAGGCACTTTGACTCCAGCTAAGCCTGACCTATCCCTTCTGGCCACGGGAAACTCAGGAACAGATGTTTGGTGCTGGGATTTTTCTTCCAAAATATCTCTGATGTTTAACTCACATTTTACAGATCTGCTATTGCTGTGTATAGCACGAAGGCGAGCATGCTATCAGGTTGCAGGGAGGTGAAGAAGGTATCTAACAGCTTTCTTCCTCTTTTTAAAGATGACTCAAGAGAATTTTTTGGTTTTGTAACTGATGGGCAATTTTTCAAATTTATTTACTATGACCTCCTTGCAAGTCTTTGCTATCTTCCACATTTAAAGCAGTATTACTATAGTCTGAATAGCAGAGCACTGAGTGTTTACAGAGAGGGGTACATCTTTCATTAGCCCAAATGAAGTCACTGGGTAAAATAACCAGGTGAGCTTTCAAGCACAAAAGTCCTTCTGCAGGTCTTATGTCTGACTGTTTGCCCAAAGATCACTGGATTATTTGGTTAGGGTTTTTTTTTCCCCTTCAAGCTTTACTCTGCTTGCAGTGATTAAGTGATTTCAGACCAGATTTTTGCCAGCAGTTGGTTGTCACATTTGAAGGAGTCTCTGCTAGGGCAAATGTGGCAAATTTTAAGACCGCCTCGCTCATTGCATCCCCTGAATTATTTCATTTGTGCAGAAGCCCGCCTCTAAGCTGGCATAGAAACATTAAGGTGCACAGCTGGTTTTACTCCTTTTTGACCCAGAAGGGAAAACTGGCAGCATGCACTAACAGCTACGGAACGAAGCCAGAGCACTCAATCAGAAGACAAACGATGTGCAGGAAATCTCTTAGGTGACCAAATATTTACTGCGCCAATGAAGCTCCCCCCAAAAAGTTCCCACTCAAAAGTACTTGAAATTATCAGACTTTTTCCCAATTTTTCTCTATGTGAGCAGTCAAAAAGTTTCCTCTGGGAAGACCTCGCAGAGCTGCAGCTGTGTTCCCCTCCTGCCGGATGGCTGGGAGCATCCTCTGGACACAGACTGGGAGGCACAAAGAGGTGCAAGACCCCAGGCTTCTGCTCCAAACATGTCCCCCATGGACAGGGGAATCTCACAGTCCTAGCTGGGTTTTTAATTTACTATTTTTTTTTTAATGCAAATAAATCAATGCTAAAAGTAACTCAGGGTCAGCTAGAGCCTTGCTGCACCTTTCCATCAGGGCTGGAGGGGGTGTAAAACGGCAGTACAGAGGAGCACTGGTGGGGCGATGGTGAGCTTGGTGATCCCGTTTCCCCCCCCAAATGGGTTTTTTTCCCAGCATGTGAGTTGATGAGGGTTGTTTTCCCAAGCACTGCAAAAAAACCAGTTGTTCTTATGCCACTCAGCTCTCTGATCAGAAGTGGGGAGTGACCAGCACTTGGTCACCAGTGACTTGATCAGCTGCACTGACCCTCTGTGAAGCTCTTGGCTCCATTTAAAGGTCCCATGGTACAGATGTGCTTTAACCTCCACAGCGGAGGCACTGAGGACCCATCCTGGCTGCCTGGCTTTTCAGGCAGCCGGCCACCATCCCTGCATCGCTCACGCTCCTCACGGCTGTGCCAGCGCGCAGCCCGGCACCGACGCAGCCGCCAGGGCATGCATCCTTGACGCGCCTTTGCTCTCCTTTCGGACAGGAGAGGCTGTGGGTATTTTTCAGACCATGAATTCCTCACAGGCTGGACAGACTGTCTGCAATTAAAACATTTTTGCAGGGTATGAAAACCATTTTCCACCAAACCCTGAAGACCACAGACACCAGCCCTGCTGGGCGGCTGGAGCTGCAAAGTTTCCTGTCATCCCCAGAGAGGGCTGACTCGACAGCAGTCCCCTGCCATATTGTCCACATGGAGCTGAGCCACTGGGGACAGAGCTGGGGGACCCTGGAGATACACCCAAGTGCCCACAGGAGCGACGGCACTGCGGCAGCCGGGGGAGTTGCTGCCTGCCAGCCGTCTGCCTGCGTGCCCTCCACAGCTCCCCACCAAAGCTGTTGTCAGTCTGAGGTGCAGCATGGGGGGGGTGGGATGCGAGTGCAGGCAGCTGCTGGCTCCTGCTGCGGCTCCGCTAAGGCTCAGAAACTTGCTGAGTGTCTTTGAGCCTCGACAGTCAAAGGCGAGAAAAATTGGGGCTGTTTCTCTTTCCCGGCTGCTCCCATCAGACAGCTGGTCACTGCTAGCTCCTTCTCCTGGCTCCATCTGTGAAGCTCTTGGCTCCATTTAAAGGTCCCATGGTACAGATGTGCTTTAACCTCCACAGCGGAGGCACTGAGGACCCGTCCTGGCTGCCTGGCTTTTCAGGCAGCCGGTCACCATCCCTGCATCGCTCACGCTCCTCACGGCTGTGCCAGCGTGCAGCCCGGCACCGACGCAGCCGCCAGGGCATGCATCCTTGACGCGCCTTTGCTCTCCTTTCGGACAGGAGAGGCTGTGGGTATTTTTCAGACCATGAATTCCTCACAGGCTGGACAGACTGTCTGCAATTAAAACATTTTTGCAGGGTATGAAAACCATTTTCCACCAAACCCTGAAGACCACAGACACCAGCCCTGCTGGGCGGCTGGAGCTGCAAAGTTTCCTGTCATCCCCAGAGAGGGCTGACTCGACAGCAGTTGCCTGCCATATTGTCCACATGGAGCTGAGCCACTGGGGACAGAGCTGGGGGACCCTGGAGATACACCCAAGTGCCCACAGGAGCGACGGCACTGCGGCAGCCGGGTGAGTTGCTGGCCGGCCGACCGCCTTCCTGGGGTTTGACAGCCTGAGGTGCAGCATGGGGGGGGTGGGATGCGAGTGCAGGCAGCTGCTGGCTCCTGCTGCGGCTCCGCTAAGGCTCAGAAACTTGCTGAGTGTCTTTGAGCCTCGACAGTCAAAGGCGAGAAAAATTGGGGCTGTTTCTCTTTCCCGGCTGCTCCCATCAGACAGCTGGTCACTGCTAGCTCCTTCTCCTGGCTCCCTCCCCCCGGATGGTCTCAGGCTGGCAGCTGCCGCAAGGTACGTGGTGCCCTGCCCGCTCCAGGGTGCCCGGGTGGTGTTTCTTTCAGGACAGGGTACTGACTCTTCATCATCCTTCAAGATCCCAAAGCCACAGCATCTTGCCTCCTACAAAGGTGCTCAGACACCCACAACCTGGCTTCACCCCCACCTTACACCCTGCAAGTAGAGGAGTCCAGCACAGCCAGCTGAAATGCCCAGACCCAAAAAGCAACTAAATACCCCTGGGGCTGGAGCACCTATGCCAGGAATGCTCCAGTGGGCTGCCAGCCAAAAAACGTAAACTCCTCTGGCAATGCAGTGCCAGGTAGCTTGAATTGGGTGTTTTGCTTCCATGCCTATTTCTTTAATTCTTTTTTTGCCTCGGTTCTGCTCCTCAGTAGTCCAAGCATGCTCATCCCCTCTTTGCAGTTCCTATATGCATGTGATGGACCCATATTTCCAGTGATCAAAGTGCAAATAAAACAGAGTTAACGAGCTCGTACTGCGCAGGTGAGTAAATGCAAAGCAGAGAGCGAGGGAAAGCTCAGCCCTCCTCTGCTCCTTGGTGTGACTGTAGGTAATGGGACTGTACAACCAAAGTCTTCAGAGCTTGTGAAAACACAGGATTTGGGGACCTAGCTGAAACAGAAGATGACAACAGAAAGCCAAGCCCTTGGCTCTGAGGACCTGAGTTTAAAGGTGGGATGCTGCGTGTTAACAGGAGCAGTTTCCCAAGGGAATTCACATCAGCCCTGTCACAGCCCTGTCACAGCACTGTGTACAGCCAAGCCCTTGCTGTGCACCTCACCCCACAGCAAGGGAGGAGGTGTACGCTTAAGGCGTTGGACAGGCGTGGGGATTAACACCCTCATCTTCCTCCATCCCGACAGAAAATCGGCCCTGCCAGAGAGGAGCACAGCCCTGCTGCCATATATCTGACCTAAGATCTTCTGCTAAAAGTTCCCCCCCCCCCGCCCAAAATGCTACATTTCAAAGCAATTCCTCCTGCCAGCATCTCTATTTATACAGCGTCAACCACTGATGCCATTTAAAAGCCCCCTCCCTTTTCTTGACATTAGCTTAAAAGTGCACTGCCAAATTAAGCAAACCCGCTGCCCAGCATATGTTATTTCTCATCTTTTTCGCCTCTCCCCCCAACCACAGCCACTACCATCCCTCAAAGGGAACAAGTACAAATAATTCAGCCTCTGCCACTTGGACTGGTTTTAATCAAAGGATTTGCTGGGTTTCTACCGTGTGGGACACCTCATTAACAACTTCACACCTTTAAGAAGGAAAAAAAGTGGTGTTGTCCTTTTCAGCATCACTGCGCTTAATGCTGGTACCTGGCGTTTTGCACCAGGGTCCCCTCCCAGGACAAGTTTTATTTTGGTGGGGAACAAAACAACAACAAGATAAAAAAAAAAAAAAAAAGCATTGCTGGGCTGAAAGGGCTTAGAGATCGGCAGGAGCGTATTCGTCAGAAAGGAGATTAGAGCCTAATGAAATTTGTCTTTGTGCGTGTGTCTTTCTCTCTTTTTTGGGGGATCTTTGTAAAAAGCCGGGCTTATTAAAATGCAGGGAGAACCCCACACAAAAGACATTTCTTAGGGTCCAAAGGCTTGCTTATTAATGCAGAGGTTTTTGTACAGAGCATGCCAGTTTCAGGAGATTTTGGGTATTGTTTGGGGAGAAGAAAGCAAGCCTCACTGATCATTTTCTTTTCCAGTTTCAATCACAGCAGCTGAAGCAAGCAGGTGCTGCGATTCAGAGCCCACAGAAAAGGGCAGGAGACGGGGGGGGAAGGGAAACCTTACAGGGAAAAACTCATCTGCATGAGGGATTTTTACTATTTTGGCTCGTTAAATTGCATCGCAGTGCAGGGGTGTTGGGTCCACATGCCTAGTTTCCTCCGTGAGGATGGCAAGTAGCTTCTGGGGAAGTATTGCACGGGCACACCACCAGAAGTCAAAGCCTGCTTCAGCTGCAACAGGTTGGCATCAATAGCCAGCAATTTTATCCAAAACATCCATTTTCCCACATAAGCCTCTGATGATGCCAAACTGTTGGCATGGAAGAAAATAAGGGGTTGTGGCTGAGATACTGGTATGGAGCACAACTCTGATTTCTTCCATTCATTTCAAAACACACCGGGGTCAACACCCTGCTGCAGCAAGCATGCACGATCACTGGTGAGCAGCATCTCCAGCAGCGTAGCTGCTTAGGGATGGTTTACCTTAACAGGGTCTTAACGCTGAGAAAATATTAGCACATGGAGCTTTTGCATGGCCACTGAGGACAGAGAGACTACGACAGCGATGGCAGCCCAAGCATGCCGGCACAGGCTTGGGGAAAAGGATTGGTACAGATTTGCCCCTGCCCTAAGGAGGACCCAGGTACAAGAAAAAGTTTGCCTAGCCTCTCACTCTTGGAAAAGCAAACCCAGGGGTGATTTTGCAAGGGGCTGGGACTCCATCAAGTCCTTGCTTGCAAGAGGGGAAAGACTTAAATATCTCTGCAAGGCAATTTTAGCACTTTCCATGACTCTCAGCCCAAAGGGGAAAGCCCACATCTACCTTCTGACTGGGAAACCTGCCTGAGGCTCCTGCTAACAAGTGTTTCTCGAGCACAGCTTGTTTGCTATTGGCAGCAGAGCCCTTGGGAGTGTTTACTCAAGCAAGTGCAACAGTAGGAGTTTTTATTAACTAGCTTTTGACATTTTGACAACAGAGTTGGGTCCACCCAGCTGGCTTTTTTTCCACATGGCTTGCACGTTTCCACCTGCTACGCTATGAAAAGTATGAGAAAAATCTCATGTGTTTTCTTATGAGATTTTTCCTTCTGAGAAAACATGGGAACTGGCCCCATGCTGCCTCAGCCAAGAGAAGAGCACACGGAGGGTAAGCGCTGGGGAAGACACAAACGGAGGATGGAGCAGCAAGCCCTGGGAAACAACCAGTGCAGAGAACTGATGGAAAAGCGTCCCAGGGAGCATGGCTGCAAATTCTTTTGGCATGATTTTTTTTTCTTCCTGTTTGATCTAAGCTCACTGCAACGAAAACTAGCACCGATGCTGAGGATAAAATACCAAGAGCTACCCCTGTTATTGAATAATTCACATGAATTATGCTTCTATGAATTATCTGATGGCTGTGTAGAAACACAAGTAATGACAATAAAATTCACTGTAAGCATGTTACAGAACATCACCTGACTTGTTCTGCAGAGCCCCAGAGGTAGTCACAGCGCTTGCTCAGCAATGCCACCCCATTAAGATATAACAAATTTGCGGGTAATATTCATTTCTGTTTCCAGTCAAACTTCTGCCAACATCTCCTTCACCTCTTGCAGGCGCAGGAGCAGAGCAGGCCATAGAAAATATCTTTGTTTATTTTCTAAAAAACCTGCCATCACCCACCCATCACTGCCAGCTTGACAAGCACCCCACAGGCAAGGGAAGCAGAAAGCTGAGGCTGGGCTAAAATTGCTTAATAAGTCTGATAGTTTTCACCTTTGCTTGGAGGATATCTTAATGGAAATCAGGTGGACTGAGTCTGAGGAAAGGAGTTCAGCTCAGAGAAGCAAGAACTTCTCCCCCTGAGGCTGGCGATGGCTTGAGATCTCACAAATCTTTATTGTTATTGTACTCTTCATAGTGCGGCCCTGCTTGAGTGGCCCCCTCAAGCTGAGTCCCCCAGTTTGCACCAAATTGCACAAGCACGTGGAAAGACATGTTCCCTGGCAGCTTGCATATAGGAAACACTTTGATGGATCAAAATTTGTATGATAATAGCATAAAAAAATGCCTGGGATAGTTCATCCCTCATTGTGCTGGATGCAGTAAAGGTCCTCTCAGTCAGACCTGAGACCAGCAGTAAATGGGACAGGCAAAGGATCTCCAACGCTAAGGAGCACCTTTGACTTGCTTTCATACAGGTAAGAGGAGGATCAGCTGCCTGGCAAAAGCCATATAACATCTTGGGATGGTGCCTCCCACCCCAAAGCATGCAGAGCTCAGGGGTTATGCTGAAGGGTCAATGAAAAGATTGAGGCTTTAAAAACAGTGTGTGATTTGCATGGGGCTCATCTGCTTTTTGAAGGTCACCTTTTCTAGGTTTTGTTCAGCACAGCAAATAGAGGGTCTTTGTAAGAGTTAATGGGATATCACAGGGCTCTGGACAAAATCATGAGGAGTGGCAATACCATGGCCCTGCTAAGTCCCTCTCACGGGGAAAGGCTACAGATAGTAACACTGAATACCAGCCAACTTAGAATGGATACATATTTTTATATATATGAAGAGAAATATATATACTCGTATATATATAAAATCACAGACCCATGGAACTCACTGCCACAACATAACTGACTTTAAGATTTTATCCATGTTCAGAGAAAGGATGGATATTTATGGTGGGAGCTTAGTCGTCCCAGCTAGGGATTTCTCCACACTTTAAGGAGCACATCAAGCTCCGTCCATCCAAAGGCAGGAAGAAATGTTTGTTAATTGCCACCGTGGGGATTATTTCCACCTTCTCCCTGAAGCAGCCAGCTGGTGGCTGTGAGAAGCTGGACCAGGTAGACCCCTACCACTTGACAGCCCTGAGCAGATGCACTTCTGGGTTGCTTCCAGGCCCCAAGCCCATCCCCAGCTCTGACTGCCCGTGTTATCCAGCCCTGCAGCCCACCAGATGGTGCTCTCGGTATTAGTTAATACTGAATTAATCTGCGCCTTTTCCTTCCACTGAGAAACTCCAGCACAGGTGGGGTGTGGAGAAACACCACCAAGAGCAACAGATTTCTGTGCTTTCCTAGAGCACCAGGCAGATTGCATGGGTTCATTCCAGGCATAACGTGGTCCAAAACCCACATGTTTCTGAAGCATCCGGAGGCAATGGTGGATTATGGATGCTAGCATGCACCTTCAAGCCCAAATGCAATGTGTGGGCTTTTGGTTGTGCCACAGTGTTGAGCCAAAGCACTGGGAGAGATGGGAAAGCAAAAGCAGTGGGGAATGTGAGCATGCCCCAATGCTCAGGACATCGTTCCACATGCCAATGGACCTGTGAGCTCATTGGAAACCCTCCAGTGCATTGTCTCTTGAAGGTCTCGGTCTCCTCTATGGGACCAGTTTCTTGAGCTTTTCTGGAGTGACACCCCACAGCCGAGAGAGCTGCCTGGCATGTGGACTTTGGCATTTCTGCTTGTTAGAGATATGAAACATTTTCTGTTTGAGGGCAAATGTTGTAATAGCAGGGAGAGGTTGCGCAGGGCTGTCAAGGGATCTCCATCACCCAACACGATCAGCTTGCACCAACATCCACCAGCTGTGAGTTCGGATGAACTCTGAGGTCCCTTTCAGCCTTCATTTCTCCCCAGTTTTCTACAAGAGGAATTTCTGCAGTTCCCGTGCCCTTTTCAGACTGCCATGCTCATATTTGGAACAGGTCTGGAGAACTGAGCTAATGTCATAGGGCTGATCTGAGGCTCTTTCTTTGGCCCAACAGGATGGACTGTTTTCCTTCCATGTTTCCAACTTAACGAGGCTTTCTTTAATTTCTTCTTAATAAAACTTGGGGCAAAGGGGAACATTTAATGTGCAGTTAAATAAAAAACAGAAAGCGTACCATACTGGCTGACTTCCTAAAAACTAAGTACATTTTCTACAGTCTTCCATTGGACATCAGCAACGAAATAAAACCTCAAGAACAGAAGCTAAGCAAACTGGCAGCTGACTCTGCAGCTCTCATTTTTTACCAGTACTGTATTTTTATCGCTGAGAAGCAGGAAAAGGGAGGGCATTAAAGCTTGCCTGCACGGGTACACGGAAGCGCTTTGGCCATTTACACCCATAATGAGTTTTGCTGCCTCTGAGCAGAGTACAGGTAATAACAGATCATAAAGAGGGTTTACCACTGAGTTGCCAGTCTCTGAAGGTTACTAAAAGCCCATTCAGATCTGCCTGGCTGTTTTGAAATCACCGCTTTCTTAATGATTTAGTCGAAACCTCTGTTTCTCCCCTCATTGAAAATTAGGAGCGAAGCAAATGGAGCCAACCTGGTTTTGTCCACGAGAAGAGTCTGGCCAAAATCACTTAAATTTGTCTGATAATGCTATTTGTTTGCTTTGTCCAGAGCCATCCCATCAGCTCATTGACTCGTTATAAAAATTCCGTGTTTTATGAAAACAGCTTATAAAGCATCTCCATGTTGGACAGAGTTAAGACCTGGGACGCATTTTTCAAGCATCATGCCTGGAAAATCCTCTGGGGCTCAGGGCCCCAAGGGCTGAACCTCCTGAAGGCAAAGGTGGTGCCCCCCCATGAGCGGGTCCAATGGAGCTTCTGAAGATAAACAGCCCTCCCCTTTGCTCCCCCCTGTAGGAAACTGCTCAGAGAACTATGGGTTGATTATCTCTAGTGTAAAAAACAAATCCATCCCTCCTTGTCTTTTAAGATATGCAGTAGTGCTGGAGATGTCTCCAAAAGTCTTTATTACAGAAACTGTCTTATTATATCACTTTTCCAACCCAAAAGGGCCCAAGAGGGTGGGCGACGCTCTATAAAAGAGGAAGGCCTCTGACACTTTCGCTGCTGCGGTTTCAGTGCCATGTTTTGCTGCCCCTCCATGGGCCATGGAGAACATAACTTCTCAGCCTACCTTACCCCATTGCCCTGAGCTGGCATCACTGTCCCTGGCACAAGCATCTCCTTCAAACCTCCACCGAGACCAAAACGTGCTTTTTCTGCTCAGCTTGGACCAGAGTTTCTCCCTTTGACCCAGCTGCTGAGAGACAGGGAAGGATTGCAGTGATTTGGTGTGTGTCCTGGCATGGCTGTGGATGTTACAGATTGCTTCACCTCAGGGTTTCTCTGCCCCCTCATAGAGAAGCAGGGCACATCACCACCCAAGGGAAAGCAGCATCACTGCAGTGAAGTCAGTGCATCAATATTTTGCTTCAAAATTTGGCCCCCAAGAACTGGCAAAGTGTTGAGGATCTAGTTAGCAGTGTCCCCGCTCACTGCAGGGGAGTTGGACTAGATGACCTCTAGGGGTCCCTTCCAACCCCAAACATTCTATGATTCTATGATTCTATGCAATTGCTTATGTGTGAGGTGTATGAAACTCCTTGAAGACTCATTAATAATTTTAGGAAACAAAATAGATCCACTTGGAGCAGTCTATCTTTGGTCTTGCATTAGCTGACAGGCAGGAGGGCTACATAGTCCTAAGACATAGCCAGTAGGGTGCATGCAGTGTTTGGCCAGAGGGAAGATGTGCAGCTAGTTAAGAACAAGATGTTAAAAGCGCCAAGAGGTCAGTAAGATTAAGGGCTCAGGCTTGCACTTGCCCCAAAGGTTGGTGCCCCAGGCCTTGGACCACCTCTGCAGGATCCCATAGTGCTCTTGATGCAAGGCAGAGTATGTGCTTCTGCACATTTTATTTAAGAACCATTTCACCTTTTGGAGAACCCGACTCCATCTTGTGCACATGTTTTTACATTTACAGCCAAAAAGAGAAAAAAGAAGCTGCATTTCAATTGTTCATTTAGTACTTTGATTTCTCTCCATTTTCCTCGCCTTTGTCTGTGTGGGAATGTACATTTGTGGGAACGCATAATATATTTTAATGTTTTCTGCAGTTGTTTAGTGGGTCCCCTTCTGAAGCCTTACGGACCACCATGGGCTGAGAAACTGGGATGGAAGATCCAGAGAGACAGCCTTGTGCAAATCCAGTGTCATCCCTTTGAAGTCCTCTGGGCTTCCATGGCAGCCAGAAGTAATTAGTGAGAGAAAGGGATTGTAAGAGCCGTGCTGGCTCGCCGTCAGCGCTTCCCACTGACTTTGAATAAAGCAGAGCTGAGCCAATACCGAGCACTGTTGGAATTACGACACCAAATGTCCAATCTATTTATTGAGCATGCTGCAGGGCTCGGAGACAGCTCTCTGCAGTAGGACTCTCACTGTTTACCTTGCACTGCTTTAGTACCAAAACTACTTAGCCAAAATACACCGTGTGTTCAGGTGCTGCAGCTGAACTAGTCACATTGTCCCTCCTACGCTACCATGCCTTCAAGTCAGGGTGGCTGTGGGCTCTGATTTCCTTAACAGACCAAGTTCAAGGAAGACCAGCACAAGCAAGAATTACCAAGTGACTTTATGCAGCCTCTAGACTTGCAGAGAAAGTTAGTACTGGATAATCAAAATGCTCCTTCTTACCTTACTAAACCTCTCGATCTGTCAAGTGCTCCATCTGCCATCGGGTCCTGAGCCTCAGTGACCAGGACTGCTCTACCCTCTCGCTTCGTACAATGGCTCCTGCCATATGATTTGGTATTTCTGCTTGCCATTTTCTTGGCTCTCTGTAAAAGCAAAGTGGGTAAAATTAAAGACACTTGCCTATTGCTTAACTAGCCAGCTCTCCTGTGCCTTCCCCATTAATGGATGCTCCCTGCAGTTGGAGATGTCACCTTCCTGGAGATGCTTCACGCACCTGGGAAAATCCCCACTCCACCACTGAAGTGAGATCAGGTCTGTAGGGTTCCTGGAGGAGATTAATTTGGGGATATTTTGGAAGAAAAGCAGGGAAGGAATTTTAAATTTACAACTTGGAAAAGTACAAGTACTCTTCTTGCTTTTTCCCCTCTAGGCATGGCTTTGAGAAGCACATTGCTCTACCTCTGTTTTTCCTCTGCTATCTTGATTTTTTCCTCTCCTCTTGTTTTCCCCCCACCCTCTTCCTCCTCCCCCATTATCTCTTAGCAAATTTATTATTTTCCATGGCAAAGACTGTGGGCATCACTGAGGTCAGAAGGGAACTTGGGAGGTCTCTAGTCCAACCTCTTGCTCAAAGCAGGCCCAGCCTCAAAACTGGATCCCAAGTTGCGTGTGTGGTTATCAACTCTGTGCTATAAAGAGGAGCACAGATATGACAGCAAGCTGTGTTTGGGGCAAACTACTGAAATTCCCAGAGCAGTTTTTAAACAGTAAATTCTGATTCATCCAAAATCATTTGACTTGCAGGAGAATTGATTTTGAAGGAGTTGGACAGCAAAACCTCAGAAACATTTAAGTTTGAAACCAAAAGCTTTATTTCATTTTATTCATGTTGGTTATTCTACCCTTTCCTTTCATTCTGACAGCTATGTTTTCTATCACTTCACCTGGTGTTTAGACTGAAACTAAGTGGTCTGCTTCAATAAGGTCACTCCCATGTTTCTGACTCTACATTTCACAGGAACTTCCACTCAGTGAAAAAACTTTGGTTTTTCTTGCTGATCTGGAACAAACACAAATAGAAAAATGTCAAAAAAATTCATTCCATGGGATGGTAATTTGACTTCCTGGACAGCTCTCATTGCTGTCAAGAAGAAGGGTGGCTGGCTGAGACAGCTCATGAAAGCTTTAAAAGTTCATACAAAAGCTCTAAGCTGGCAACGCATCCCCCAGTCCTTGCATCAACTGCCAATATCTTGTGGATGGGATTTTTCAGGGTCCCCTCAAAGAACTGAATATATGGCTCCCAAGATGCCTGAGGTCTCTAGTTCTGCTAGGCTCCTTTTGAAGAGTCCTAGCCCCCTTTTTTTTTTTTCATTCTGCTTTAGATAACTACAGTGGGCCTCTTGCTCATGGGAAGCATTGTTAAACGTGTCACCTCCCACCAAGAGAAGCGAAGGAGGGGGGGAAAAAGCCACATGAAGATATTAAAACAAGAAACTGGAATGTCTACCAACCGCTCAGAGAGTTCGTTCTTAATTCACATATCCCTATTTACTATTGAAAATGGCTATTTAGCTATTTATGGCATTGTAAGCAATCACTCTTGGTTTCCGCTCAGCCTCGGATGGATGGTTGGCCCATATGTCTCATGCTGTACTTAAGTAGGATGGAAAAAAGAGAGGGTATAGAAGTGAACAGACCTTTTTGGATGGCCACATCTGGTCCCCATGTGTAAGCCCAGCCTTGTGGAAAGCCTGCTGACAGAGAAAAGCTGCATGCTGTGGTTCTAGACAAGCTTCTTTTACAGATATATTACATATATACATGCACATCTATTTTTTATATGTGTTTTAATATATATATACAGATAGATATTGAGCAATAAAGAGCTTTCAATATTTTATGAAGCTTGCAGAGCCCACTTGGCCAGATGTGGACCACAGGGCAGCACTGATTTATTTATTCCTATCGTGCTGCTGGATGGCAAGAGGCTGGGGAGCAGCAAGGAACTCCTCCCCTGAGTTTGGCAGGGAAGGACCTGTGACAGAAAGCAAATGGACTGATGTGAAGTGTTGGATAGGTTTATGTGGACTTTCTAACCTGCATCCCTCCATAGAGCACAGGTCCTGGAGATGGGCGAGTTAAACACTTTGCCATGCAGTCAGATCCGCCAGCCCGTGCCCTGACACCCAAAAAGCAAAGCTGGTGCCACTTTTTGGCCAGCAGTTTGCTCTGCTCCGCTCCCATGGAAAGGTGATGCCTGGAGATGCTTCCACTTAGTTTCAAAAACATCATCAGCATTTATGCACCTCCTTCTTTAACTCAAGACCTTCAATTAAATTATAATTTTCCCCATATTTGCTTTTCAGCCATCTTGCTCTCATCAGCTGGGAAAATCCACACCACCAGCTGCAAGTCTATTTTTTTAAGGCCTCTTTAACACTGATACCCCTTTTCTTAAGACCAGAAGCATCTCCTTTCTCCTTCTCCATGGCAGAGTTAGTGTCTTCTTTCCGTAGCACCCCAGGACCCCAATCTCGACTGTGACAGAACAAATAATGCTGCTGGGATGTTATGGCTAATCAGCAGGACATCTTTAACCTGTTATTAGTCTGGACAGCAAATAAAATACACAGGAACAAAACCAACTTGTCCCCTCACTCCAAACATTCATCGCTCAAAGAACCCACGCTCAATACAATGTTAAGAAGGGAGCAAGCCCTGAATGTGCGAGCACTGCTGATGACCTGGTGCTTTGCTGAATTAGGGCCAACAGCCTCCTATTGTCAGAGGAGAGGTCACTGCTGGGATTGAAACACAGTTGGATGGGATAAACTGGAGCATGAAACGGGCACTTGAAGGAGCACTTTCACTTGGCAAGACAGTAGATTTGTTCATTGCAAGGCCAAAACTGATCCACATATTTCTGTAAATTGGAATTTTTGTGGCAGTCGAGGGGGAGAAGCAAGATAAAGCACTTATTTCCCTTTTTGCTTTCATGTTGGAGATGAGTGTCTGACGTCCCTGCGCCTTTCTGAACCCTCAATCTCAGGAGACCTTCTGCATGGCTCCATCCAGTGACCCCTGCATCAGAAAGAATTAATCCTCCCTGCCATGCAAACGCACATGTAAAACCCCAATAAACCGGCCCTGAGTTAGCAGTTACATATGGAAGAGCACATCAAGCACTGAGCCAAGTGATCTTAAGTGATGGAGCAGCCTCCAGCCCCCAGGGCAGCTGACTCAGGAGCTATTTACACTCATACTATCAAAAACATTTAATCTCATTCCCCAGTTCTCTATGCGCTCTGGTTTGGAGGAGGCTCACCGCCCTCCCCAAGGAGGGAGCAGCTCCTATGGATGCCATGAATCCTCACCTCAGCCTTTGGGGATAGCTAAAAGCATCAGCATGAGATCCTGTTTTCCCACTGCCATGCAACAGAATACACTGGGTGCCTGCTACTCTGGGAAACATTCTTTGGTAGAATGGGGATGCCACAGCCCAGCTGCTGCTTTTTGCAAGGGCAAGGATCTCACTAATCTCCTGTTTTCCAAACCCCAAATGGGATGGGTAGAAGGATGTGCCAGCTCTTTGCAAGCCCAGGGGACAAACTAGTGTATACTGAGGCTCTCATGTAGGCAAGAGGATGGGCAGAGAGTAGAAGTTGGAAAATAAATAAAAAAAAATAGTGGAATTGGTGGAAAATGTTAAAAAACACCACCTGCTTCCTTCTACAGCCAGTGACTGCCAGACTTTCTTCCCCATCTATCACATTAGCTGGGATTTTTATTCATCAACCAGTCCTTAAACTATGCAGCAGCATTCTGGGGCAACATCCCTGGAGGACCGGGACTGAGCAGGCTAGTTTGCAACGTGCCCAGTGACTCTCCCCGGCACGGTGATGCTTGCCTTATGTTTGCATGCGCTGAAGGGCCAGCCTGCTTGCAAGGCATTTTCTCCATCTCTGGCAACTCTTTCATGCTCCTGAGCTAGTCTGCTACAGAAACTAGGTCAGGAATTCACATCAGCGAGGATGCAGGCTTATCCATCATCTGCTTTTTTGGGAGAACCCTGCTCACAGTACCTCTTTGTGCCATATTGGAGCAAAAGGGCCCAGGACTGATAAATGACCTGATTTTCTCTGCTGGAAAAAGATTATCACATCTTTCCGTGAAAAGCTGCCACTTTGAGGCCCCAATTTAAACCAGAAACCTTCTTTTCCCTGCTTTTCTAAAGGACCTGAAAATGATCATTCAATAAGGTAGTGATAAATACCAGTGAGCCTCGAATATTTGCAGTAGAATCTGCCATTTTTTGTAGAAACAAAGAAAAAAAATCCCAATACATGTTCCAAGTCTATATTTTCCCCTTAGCAAACCCCAGAATGGTTTTCAACATTTTCTTGAAGTTTCACAAGTCAAATCATTCTAGTCTGAAATACTGTATTTCTGCAGCATCTATCGACATTGAACATGCTGTTTAAATAAGCTTGCTCCTACTCATAAGCAAGCAACATGTATTAATTGCTGCTGGCTTTTTCCAGGGGCAGGAGCATGGTTCCACAAGGGCATTAACGAAAACATTTCCTGAGTGTTTGCTCTTTTTTATACTACAGAACAGCAAGTAAATGACAAAAAAATCATGTTGTTAAGAAGCTATGCAAGCATTACATTTTCTTTTCTGTAGATCAGGCCATAACTCTTGCAGCAGGGGGAAATTTCTGTGGCTAACAATGATAATGAGAACCAGGGTTTGAACAAATATTTGGTCCTTACACTCTAGGATGGGTGCGTTTGAAGTGTGGTGTGGACCCTCTGGCTGGGAGTGGAGGGCTTCTTTGGGAGTTCATAAGAGACAGGCTTTGTTCATATGCAAATTTCCTTGCATTTTGAAAGAACACATGCAACTTTTTCCACCTTCCTCTAGCAGTAAATTTGACTTGGCCAAAAGCAGAAGCAATTGGATTATGCAGAACGTACATAGGAGTTGAAAAGATGTCAGGTTTTCCACCCCTGCTCTACGCTATGCACAAATCTGGAAACCAGCGGTTTGCAAGATAGAGAAATTCCTGGGGATCATCCAAAATAACAGCCATTTTCCCATTATAAGTGGACTGAAACTAGAGCTGCAAATCCAACCCTCTTAAAAACTGAGCTGCGGTTTGGATGAGACGCCCTGAATCTGGATCAGCTGACTCCCATTTTGATGTGGGAACCCAAATCAGACCAGTTTCATAATACTGTTTCAGATGTGGCTGAAAAATACATGCAAGCGACAGTTCTTCCAATGCTTTCCTGCTTGCAAAATGGCTTCAAGTATCGGTTTGAGACAAGAAGCAAGAATACCACTAGCAAGATCTGTCAACATTGAGTCTAGGAGCATTTTTCAATGAAGTTACGAGCCTGAACCCAAAACCTTTCTGAAACTTAATTCCCAACCAAACTACACCGCGGCAGCTTTCCATAGCTTTCTTGGAGGCTAGCTCAAGCACAAAGTTTTGAATCCTTTTGGAAAGATGGTTTTGGAGGCAAGCACTTCCTTCGTTTGCTTGGCTCTCCTTCCAGTAACTGCTGTTAATGTTCTGTCTGTTTTGCAAGCTGCAAAACGTTTCCCATTTGCAAACTGAGCAAGTTTTAATTACTCCCATAATTTTGCCTGGAAGGGAAGAGCCAACCATATTCATCAGATAATGAGAGCAATTGCTCTGCTTACCATACTCCCATATACACAAGCCAGGGTATGATCTCAAAAAACAAACCTAAAGCAGTATTTGGATTATATGAATGTGCATTAAAACAAAGGAAAATTTACTTCAGAGCCTTCTCTCCAGCTTTGGGTCTTACGTACCCTTAGGGATGGCTGCGTATAACCTCATTACCTCTCTTGCCTTCATCCCCAGTCCCTATCTCTTCAACAAGGTCCTTTGCCAAATAACACTTCTAGATAAATCTGAAGGATAAGGCATACAAAGCTATAATGCATTTAAATAAAGATTGGAAATAATTTCCTTACAGGAAGGAGCTATCCCAGTTTGTCTTCCTTTCCTTTTGATTATACAGCTTAGATTAGGGATAGTCAGGAAATTACATCGTCTTCAGAAAAATAAAAAAAGTAAATAAATAAAAAAGAAAATAGAAGAATATAAAGGAAAAGGAAATTTTTTCATTTCCTGCCAAAACCAATCCCATGACTTTTTTTGAGGTTTCAGAGACTCAGTTATATTTCTTTTTTCTTTTTTTTTTTTTTTTGTAAAGTTTTACCATAACAAATGCCACTTTGCACATGTTTTAAAGCAAAACATGGGTCACTATAAGAATGCACATACCTTTTCTTCCAACTTAATATTTTAATATTGAAGATGGATGGATATTGATGATGGAGCCACCAAAAGCCAACATCTCCCCCCTGACCTAGAGTAGATCCTGGGCATTGTTGAGAGGGCTAAACTTGGCTCTGTGTATTTATGACCAGAGGGAAGAATTTTTGACTTTTATAGGAAAAGTTTATCCTTGGTGCTTTTTGGTGATCAACTGACCTAGAGAAAAGCACATTTGTCACTGCTGTGTGTGACCATTTTTTTTTTTTCACCTGAAAAGCAAGCGGGCTGTGCATCCTCCGAGCAGAGGTAAGCCTTTCTGGGTAATGAAGTAGGAAAAAGAGAAATTGCTGTGAAACATGTTGTGCCTACACAGAATCTGTGATTCTACGATCAATCAATCATCAGTCAGTCAGCATGGATGAACCTGTTATTTTACCTCTGCTCCTGACAAAACTCTGTGGGGAAGGGGGACAGAGCAGAGCTTTCTGGTGGGTGAAGGCGAAATGCGGCTGAATTACTTACTTCCAGTATGAGATTAACTGCACTATGGGAATGACGGGACCAGGTGGTTAAAATACTTTCATCAAAATGATTTATGTCTGGCTTTTGTAAGAAGACAGTTTTTGACAGGCTATACCATGTTCAGTTTAACTTGACCTGAATGGTCTTAGCACCTTACATTTGTTGCAGTTTACATATATATGTGATTTTTCTTTTGTACCAACAGGGCAAAAAAGCGAGTCAGTTGTGTGCTTCTGCAAAACGCTTCTCAACTCTCCATCACCCACCCATAATAATTTGCAGCCATCACCCTCATAGGCCCATGAAATCTGCTCAGAGATGGTCACCCAAGTCCTTCCTCCTGAGTATGGCACGGGCAAACCTGGCCCCAGTTTTCAGGGCTGAAACTGCAGTGAGGCAGGACAAGTCCCCTGCAGAAAGTGAGATGAGGGTGAGCCATCAGCACTGAGCTGGCGAAGGAATAAATCTTCCTTACAGAGATAATCAGATCAGTCTTGTCTGACAATACAAAGTCAAGGGCGGCACGCATGAGGCTGGCTGCACATGGGAGAACCAGGCGTGGCAGGAACTGGAAACACAGCAAGGCTGGTACACAGCACCCATTCAGGATAATTCCCTGATGGGACTATGCACGGTGTTTGCCTTCAGCTCTTTCTCTGGGCAGTAACCATTCGTATATCACAGCCTTGTTTACATCCAGCCTTAAATAGATGCACCAACACACCACAGGAATTAATTCCTGATGCACAGCTGGCAAAGGGGATGTTTTTACCCCCTGAGACTGAAACCTCTCTTATCAAGGCTGAGCCAAACACCGGTTAAAACCCATTAAAGTATATCCAAAATTGCTGGTGATGCAATTGCTTTTCCAACAGTTACTCTAACATAAACCACGACTCCCTTTAAGAGCAAGGTACCGCTTTCATTGCAAGCTCAACGAGCTCCCAGCTGGGCAGCAGAACAGGACAGAGCAGCTCCCTGACTTTCTGATCAACTTGCCTGGCTTAAGCTTTTACAGCTCTCTGACACATGAAAAATATACACCCAAAACCTTTGATGTTGCTACTGCCTTGCCCTTTCTAAGGAGAGAAACGCAGTCTGAGCATCCCAGTCCCGTTGAAGAGGGACGCCCCATCTCACAGTTTGTCTAAACCCATGGCCAATCCCATTTGCTGTGGCTTTGGGAATAGTCCGTTAGTGTTTCTCCATAAAAGCAACAATCTCAGTTGTGTGTTAATAATTGTATCAAGGCCCATGCTTTGCTGGGTGTCCAGAGTTGATGGGGGGCTGGCTTGTGGCTGAGGTGCTCTCCTCAGCTGGCTCATCTCTGCGAAATGTTCCTGCTCATCCAAGGCTCTGGTGTGATGCTCTGTTGTGACTTTTGTTTTGGGGGGAATGACAGCAGCAGAGTGACCACAAGTAGATCCTTTCTTGCCAGGCCAGCAGGTGCCAGCCATATTGGGGAAGGAAGGGGCAAGAGGGGGAGATTTCACGTCAGGAGCTTCACAGAAGCCACCAAATCTTCCCTACAACTTTTAAAAATATTTGCCCTAGCATGAAAATGACTGAACTGAGAGGGGCCTCTTGAAACAGCATGTCAGAGGGGAGCAATTGCTCTTTTGATGCCCTGCAACAAAATGTCTTTTGCAAAGAAGAAAAGACAAGTCATTCTCATAGGGGACTCCCATCTGAAGGGAAGAGAAGGCCCAATATGCAGACCAGACCCATTTCATAGAGAAGCTTGCTCCCTACCTGGAGCCTTGGTTAAAGACGTGGAAAGAAAACTTCCAACTCTAGAAAGGGTCATGGAGTATTATCCATTATTGATTTTCCAAGTAGGCAGTGATGAAATCTCAACAAGAAGACCAAGGGCAATTAAGAAGGACTTAAGGGCCTTGGGACAAATGGTGAAGGGATCAGGTGCACAAGTAGTGTTCTCTTCTATCATTCCTATTACAGGGAATGATGAGGGACGGAACAGGAAGAGCCAGGAAATAAATACCTGGCTCGAAGCCTGGTGTGAGGAGCAGAATTTGGGGGGTTTTGACCATGGCTTGGCCTAAACAACACCAGGCCTGCTGGCAAATGATGGGATACACCTGTCTCCAAGGGGCAAAAGGATGCTTGCCAAGAAGTTTGCAGGACTCATTGAAAGACCTTTAAACTAGATTTGAAGTGGGAGGGGGATGAAACTAGGCTTTCTAGAAATAAGCCTGGGGATGGCACGCCAGTGTGTGAGGGACAGTGTGCTAGTGAGGTCCTTTGGTCTGCCACCTCAGAGGAAACGGCAGATAGTAACCCGAGTGGCAGCAAAGATGCAAAGGTTATTGATGGGTTAGTAACAACTGCAATTAGTCACTTAGGAATTAAGACTCAGAAGAGTGATGGGATCATTAGTCCAACTGAAATGCATCTATACCAGTGCTTGCAGCAGGGACAACAAACAGGAGGAATTAGAAGCCATTGTGCAGCAGGAAAACTGTGATATAGTTGTCATCACAGAACCGTGGTGGGACAACTCACATAACTGGAGTGCTGCCATGGATGGCTATAAACCCTTCAGGCAGGATAGGCAAGGAAGGAGAGGTGGTGGGGGGAGCCCTGTATGTTGGAGAGTGTTTTTATTGTCTTGTTCAATTATGGTGATGATAGGGTTGAGTGGGTTTGGGTAAAAATCAGGGGAAAGGCCAACAAGGCAGATGATACCATGGTGGGAGCCTGTTACAGACCGCCCAACCAGGAAGAAGAGACAGAATAAATATTCTACAAGCAAGGGGCTGAAGTCTCACAATCACTAGCCCTTGTTCTTGTGGGGGATTTCAACTTACCAGATGTCTGCTAGAAGTACAATACAACAGAAAGGAAACAGCCTAGGAGGTTCCTGGAGTGTGTGGAAGACAACTTCCTGACACAACTGGTGAGTGAACCAACTAGGGAAGGTGCCCCACTGGACCTGTTGTTTGTGAACAGAGAAGGCCTTGTGGGTGATGTGATGATTGGAGGACGCCTGGGGCACAACAATCATGAAATCATAGAATTCTTGATTCTTGGAGAAGTAAGGTAGGGGGTCTACAGAACTGCTGCATTGGACTTCCAGAGGGCAGACTGGCCTGTTCAGGAGGCATTCCTGAAGGGCAAAGGACCCCA
>NW_009259115.1:1023625-1029284 GCF_000687185.1 Egretta garzetta | reverse complement strand
ACCTCTCCTATGAGGACAGGCTGAGAGAGTTGGGCTTGTTCAGCCTGGAGAAGAGAAGGCTGCAGGGAGACCTGATTGCGGCCTTTCAGTACCTAAAGGGGGGGCCTATAGGAAAAGTGGGGAAAATCTTTTTAGTAGGGCCAGCTGTGTCAGGACAAGGGGTAATGGTTTCAAACTAAACCAGTGTAGGTTTAGACTAGATATAAGGACGAAATTCTTTACAATGAGGGTGGTGAAACACTGAAACAGGTTGCCCAGAGAGGTAGTGGAGGCCCCATCCCTGGAAGCATTCAAGGCCAGGTTGGACGGGGTTCTGAGCAGCCTGATCTAGTTAGCAGTGTCCCTGCTCACTGCAGGGGGGTTGGACTAGATGACCTCTAGGGGTCCCTTCCAACCCAAAACATTCTATGATTCTATTAACAACAAAAGGAGAGCCAAGAAGAACCTCCATCCTTTACTAGATGCAGGGGGAAATGTAGTGACAAAGGATGAGGGTAAGGCTGATCCTGCTTGACTAACCTAATCTTCTTCTATGAAAAGGTGACCCAATTAGTGGATGAGGGAAAGGCTATGTATGTTGCCTACCTCAACTTTAGTAAAGATTTTGACATGTTTTCCCACAGCATTCTGCTTTAGAAACTGCCTGCCCATGGCCTGGACAGGCATACTCTTTGCTGGGTAAAAAACTGTCTGGATGGCTGGGCCCAAAGGGTGGTGATGAATGGAGTGAAATCCTCTTGGAGGCTGATCATAAATGGCGTTCCCCAGGGCTTGGTGTTGGGGCCAGTTCTGTTTAACATTTTGATCAATGACCTGGATGAGGGGATTGAGTGGCATCTTCAGTAAGTTTGCAGATGACCCTATGCTGCGTGGAAGTGTTTATCTGCTTGAGGGTAGGAAGGTGCTACAGAGGGACCTGGACAAGGCCAACTGTATGAGGTTCAACAAGGCCAAATGCCAGGTCCCGCACTTTGGTCACAACAACCCCATGCAATGCTACAGGCTTGGGGATGAGAGGCTGGAAAACTGCCTGGCAGAAAAGGACCTTGGGGTTGTTGGTCAACAGCTGACCGAATATGAGGCAGCAGTGTGCCCAGGTGGCCAAGAAGGCCAAAGGCATGCGGGCTTGTATCAGAAATAGTGTGACCAGCAGGACCAGGGAAGTCATCCTTTCCCTGTCCTCAGCACTGGTGAGGCTGCACCTTGAATACTGTGTTGAGTTTTGGGCCCCTCATCACAAGAAGGACATCAAGGTGCTGGAGTGTGTCCAGAGAAGGGCAACAAAGCTGGTGAGGGGTCTGGAGCTCAAGTCTGATGAGGAGTGGCTGAGGGAACTGGCGTTGTTTAGCCTGGAGAAGAGGAGGCTGAGGGGAGACCTTATTGCCCTCTACAATGCCCTGAAAGGAAGCTGTAGTGAGGTGGATGTTGGTCTTTTCTCCCAAGTAACAAGCAATAGGACGAGAGGAAATGGCCTCAAGTTGCGACAGAGCAGGATTAGATTGCCTATTAGGAAAAATTTTTTCACTGAAAGGATTATCTGGTACAGGAATGGGCTACCCAGGGAAGTGGTGGAGTCCCCATCCCTGGAGGTATTTTAAAGATGGGTAGATGAGGTGTTTAGAGACATGGTTTAGTAGTGGACAGGTATGGTTGGACTCAATGATCTTAAAGGTCTTTTCCAACCAAATGATGCTATGAAGTCCACCTGGCAGGGTAAATTTTTCCTTTACATCTTATTTTCTTGCCTAAGGGCTGCACCATCCAGACCCTCCCTATGGTCTTCAGTCTCCATGCATTGCCACATGCTCACCCTTTTGAAGAGTGGCCCCAGTCCTCTGACCCCACCCTGGTTTTACACAGCTTTGCATCTTGGTAATCCTTGGTAACCTATAAAACACATGATTTGGCAGAGACGGTTATTTCTCAAGGGGAAAACATACCCATGAGACCACAGTACTGTGACCAGCAGTGATGGCATGGCAGCAGCATGGCAGAAACATGGGATGTCATGGCACGGTGCCTTGCCCTCCCTGAGCAGTTCCCACCCCCTCCGTCCCATCCCTCCTCCCTGTGCTCCTCTCCCAGCCTTGCTGCTGCAACCCACCACCCAAACAACCCCTTTCAAGAGCTCCTGGTTATTCATTTTAAATATCCCTTCCCAGGGAGTGCTCATTAGATACGAATCTTAGAGCAACAACCAGCAAACTCTTTGCAAGCTTTGCAGTCCATCTCAAATGCCTGTACGCCAGAAAACCCACCTCTCATCCCCAGTCTAACAAGAGGGGGGAATGCGAAGCATCAGTTTGTTTTCTTTTGTTATTACTGAAGATGAAAACAAAGCCGGGAGCACGGCAGAGGGTCCCCAGTGTCAGCAGGGAAATGGGGAAGGGTCAAAGCAGCATCATTAGCAGAGCAAAGCACCACATGCTGGCTCCCACATCCAAAGCAGGGTGACCCATCCTGGGAAGCCCCTCTTCCTCCATCCCCTCTGAGAGAAGCCCGCGGGGGTCCCAGCTCCATCCCAGAGCTACAGGACTCTCTCCACGCTGGCAGCCCCTACACCGTCTGCAATGACCTCATCACCACTCAGCTGCAACAGGGACAAATCCACTTTCACAAAACATCCCAATGCAGCAAATATTTTTGGCTAGCTCTTCACTGGGGAAAATCAGTGCGGCTTGTAAGTGTCAGGGGAACCACGGGGTCACTTCTGATCTGGCAACACAGCTTGTCCTAACCTCATTTGTCTCTTTGAAACATCAGCACCACACAGTAAATCATGCTATGTAGCCTATAGAGCTAACTGTCCCTTCAGCTCCCGATGGCCAGAAGATGACAGTTTTACGGCAAACACCCTGCTGCCTTTGACCCGGGGGCTGTATGCCACCACAACTCATCTGCCAGAGCCCTCAGGCACCCCCCGGCTGGGGCAGGTCCTCCCTGGGACTGTCCCCTTGGTGTTGGGGGATTTCTTGGGTGTTTTTTTTTTTTTTTTTTTTTCAGTGGGCCATTTGCCATGTCCTGACACTACCAGGTTGGCATGCAAAACATCTAGGCTGTCTTTTTAAAGTTCAGCCTTAGGACAGGCTTAAATCCTAAAAATCTTGCCAAGTAGAGGCTGAATTTCCATATTCATCAGGAACTATTTCAGCTGCCTCCTGGGGAAGGCAGAAGCCCATCGTGCAGCCCCCTGAGGACCATGGAGAAGCACTCCTACCAAGGCCTGGGCACCATCCATCCTAACATCATCACTCAAGAACAGCTGAGGCACTGACACATACTTGCAAACCATCCTTTTTTTCCTACTTTAAACATTTAATATTATATATTATTATATATGGATATAAATATTATTTAATATTCCACCTCTCCCTTCGAGTAGCATTAAGCGTCCTGTGAAATATATGAACTGGTAAATAGCAGTGGTTTCTTGACCTTCTCTGCACCACTCACTATTTCATAAACCCCACCAAGGCACCCCTTACTCTGCTCCTCACTAAACTGAACAGCCCTAATCTGTTTAACCCTCTCCTCCTCTGCCTGCAGAAGACCTTACAGGCAGTGCTGGCAGCTCCTGGCACACAGGGACATTCAGGGAAGGGACATGGCAGGGATTTCAGTCTCACAAAAATGATGGGTTTGGCAGCCCTTCAGTCCCTGTCGGCTGCTCTGCCAAAAGTATTTTGCCATGCAGCATCCCTATAGCTGAGGGAGAAGAATATTTTCCTCTTCCACACTAATTTTCTCTGTTTTTCCGCTAAGCAAACAAATCAGTTTTTAAAGAACGAAATGAAACCAAAAGCAAAATTAATTTGTTTTTCTCACAAATCCCCCTTCCCTGTTTTCTGGTGGGGAGATGGAAAATTATGTGGGAGGTGGAAGGAAAATAAGGAAAAAGTGTCATTTAGAATACTACTTTTTACGCATGAAAGACTGAAAAAAACCCCAACTTAATCAAAAAGATCTGAATTGCCATGCCTCTCCAGGGGTCACCTCATCCTTCTAAGCCTCTCACCCTGCAGTGATCCAAATATTTGCATGCCTGCTCGCACTGCAGCCTTTGGGCTTTCTCGCAGTACAACGGTTTAAACCAAAAAGGCAGAGGTTGCGGATGGAGGAAGGGGAGCGAACTGGATCCCTCTGAAGATAAATACTGCCTGGTGGGAACTCAGATGGCTGTAAGCCTCTCGCAGCTCATTGCTCCAGAACAAATGAGCTGGTGGTCTCCATTCAACAGTGGGCAAACATCCAACCTGCAGCCCCCTTGTCAGAAAACAACAGCAGCTGTTGAACTTCCTAGCAGTGTGTGCTGGACAGAAAGCACCCAGAGATGGGACAAATGCACAAGCCCTCTCCACCCCTGAGGTAGGGCAGAGGAGGCCAGTGCTATTTTGGTGGTGCACAGTAGCCCACAGCATGATGAAATGGTCCTCTGGATGCATACCAGCCATTCCCTTGACAAACTGCTGGTTTTCTTTAAAGGGTAACAGAGCTTCCCAAGAGAATTGCATGCAAAAGAAATTAAGGACCAAGTCTAAGACCAGACAGGATCTAATCAGCCCAGTTTAAATTCTGATGTCACATCCAATTGGCCTTCATCCCAAGACAGAATGTGCAACTCAATCAAGTCGAGCTCCAACACATTAGTGGGGTGGTCTGTCCCACCTCAGACAAGGCAACACCCCCAAGATGACACCACCAGCAGATGGGCCAGTGCTGCCTACAGCACTTGGGCTAAGCTGGTGAAAGCTGCTGCATCCATCCACAAGACACCACCAAACAATCAGAGTCATTTTTCCAGCTCGTCACCAATCTATTTCTCAGTGTATGGGGATTTCCATAATTTTTCACACATACGGAGATTTTATTTTTCCCTTCTTTTTTAATTACATGTTTCATTAACTGCCTGCACTTCCTGATTTGCCGATGACTAGCTGAGGTTTCCAGACTGAAGAAATGAACAGGGAAATAAAGCAACGATCTATTACCATTTACAGCTGCCATGGGATGATGCAAAACTTAATCAGTTGTTTGTAAAACGCTTTCAGTAGCAGGGAAAAAAAAAATGAAAAAAAAAAAATAGCAATCCCTTGCTGAAGATAATTTCCACCCCATCTCCCTCTCAATTCTCTTTGAAATAAATGCCTAGGGAAGTGGAAGTCCTTGAAGCGTGTCCCACTGATGGCAGCTCTAGGCTTTCTGCTAGAGAAGGCTCCCAAACTCCTTCTAGCAATGCCATTGCTTGCTGGCACTTCCCACTGGTCACCAGACCATGGGGTCACTTTTCTTCCAGCCACACTGCAATCTCACTGCAGGCAAAAAAGCCACCCTTGAGGACCAGAGGACCAGGAGATGTTCTGGGTTTGCCCAGCAGTGAAGCATGAGCCATGGTAGGCTCTCTGCAAGAGAATGCTATTTGCATTGGAGACCATGCTCTGAAATCAATCCCTTCAGCCTTAGTTTGGTTTGCCTCAGGTTTAGAAGTTCTCTTTGGTCAGCTCTGCCTGTGACAGATGGGTTTAGTCAGCACTCCTTCAACGGGCTTTTTGAGGACAAAGCTACCAGCCCCATTTTAGACAAGACCAGTCCAATAAACCTGACCTGATGCAATCCTGCCAGGACTGACAGCTCCACATAGCTCTTCCTCAAAGAGAAGGAC
>NW_009259115.1:1022299-1023582 GCF_000687185.1 Egretta garzetta | reverse complement strand
AGCAGCAGCCTCAGCTCACCATCAGCCATCACCACTGCAGCGTTAGAAGAATTTGGCTGGTCCCACACTTGCACGTTCCTCCCTGATAATACCTCTCCACTCCCTGACTCAGCCCACGTTAATTGTGTACAACGTCTTAAAGACCACCCAGCTTGAGCTGCAGAGCATTCAGTGATGGATAAAAATAACAATTGCATTGAGCGAGGCTACGCTCCTTGCCAAAAAGATTAGCAGTGGGAAAATTCTTCCTTTAGGGAGCTTTGCAGCCAAGGACTGTCCCATAGGGTTCATGACCGACAGCATGCCTCACGTACGTTTAACAGCTATGGGTAAAATGTGGGAAGAATTACGAGTCTTGTGACTTCCCCTAAATCTTGCTTTTGTCCTTATTCCTAAAAGGGAGAGTGCAGTCAGGTCAGTGATCCTGGCAGGATGGTAGGCAACCAGCACCGAGGTTTGTTTACCAAAGACATTACAGAGGGAGCTGGTGACAGTACAGGAAGGCTCTACCAGTTTGAGCATCATCTTTCTCTCCAGTCCATTTGTTATTAAAAATAAAGCAAAACAAAACAACAAAAAAAAAAAACCCAAAGAAAACCCCAGTGAGGATAGTAGAGAAGGAAGAAGAATCACCTCATCTGTTTGTCAAACGGATTTCCACTGAGCATCTCCAAGAATGAGTCCGTAGGTAGGCACCCCAATGTGCCAGTGAAGAGTGCGTTGTATAATGAAGAGCCATGAGAAGGCAGGAGCCACACAATGGATTACAGAGAAAAATATTCCCTGGATGTAAAAGATGAATACTGACTGTCTCTTCAAGTACTTTTTATCTTTGCAGAAATGCAAAGAAAGGAAATATAGCCCTGAGACTTCTGTTAGATACAAGTGAATTACCTTGTCACTCTTCTGATAGACACTGCTGTAGTACCCAGAAAGATTATCATGATCTTATCCATTGCCTAAAAAGGTGAATTAGAGACCTAATACCTTTGCTATACTTTTTCGTAGATAATAGAGTTATCCTTCCCCATCTCCAGCCAGCTTCTAATCACTGCTAAGAAGCAGCCTTGACACCTTGTGAATGAACAGTAAAACACTGGAATGGGAGAGCAAGCAACAGTAATATTTAGTCATTAAAATAATTTATTTCTCTGAACCTCAGACTGTTAGGAACCTGTGAAAAATTATTCTGAATTAGTTGTATGGGATGACAACTGTGTCTAGATAACCATGACAAAAAAAGGCTTCTAAACACCTTCCAAATGAATTAACACGTTCCTGCA
>NW_009259115.1:1008252-1022232 GCF_000687185.1 Egretta garzetta | reverse complement strand
CCTGAATTACTGGGGCTGCTGCATCATTCTTGACCTCCTTTGGGCTCCATGCATGGGACTCCAGCACCTTTTGCAAAGAAATGCATCTTTTCTTTTATGGGACACCCTGGCAAGGGAGCCCATGTGGAATGTAAACTCTGTGTACAGAGATATATATTTTCTTTCACTGTTTATAAACACATAGAGCCTAGTTCTTCCCCCACCGTGGTTATATGAGCCCAGAATTTATCAGTGTCAGAGAACATACGCCTGGTCTGCACTGAAGTGAGCAAGCAAATTGTTTGCAGGAGAAAAAAAAAACAGATTAGGCAAGCAATGGCTGCTGTGTATATAGATTTGAATACATATACAACACAATATTTAGATTACTTGCAATAAACAAATGTGCCTCAATACCCACAAGAGCAAACCTCAGATTCAGAGGGGAAGTCAATGAAAAATACCTTTTTCTTCCCCAGTGGGAAGGGAGGCTGCTCAGATGTGAAAAATGCCCTTGGCAACACCTTGATTTGCCATCTGCTTTGACTTCTCTGAGCCAGCCCTCAGATTTTCTTTGCTAGAAGGGTGGGGTCAGGGTGTCACAAACCACGTGCCCACAGACCTGCAGAGGTTTTGCTAGCTACTCACCAGGTTGTTCTTGCTCATCTGTACCTCCAAGCTCTCTTACCTCTCTGCTTCTCCTGCCTGACTCCTTGGTCTTGCCCTGCTCCATCCCATGTTTGCTGCCCCACAGGACCACAGGCTGGTCCCGAGAGCCACTAAAACCAGATTGCTAGGCTGGGTCTATATTCTCCCACCCAACTGCTGGCCCAGCCTTCAGTACCTGCAAAATCACCCTGCAATTCTAATGGAAGCAGGCATGTGGTTTCTGTTCATGGGCTAAAAAGCACAAAAATCAAAGTACATTAATTTGATAGCTGGTGAGCATAATAGATGAAGTAATAAGGACGGCTGGCATCAAGTGTCCTTACAAGACATTAGAGAAGCCACTAATGTTTTGACAAAAAAATTTATGATGCTTGCAAGGCTAAGCTCTGATAATAATGCATTTTCTGGCCCCAGTACTGCTGTTCTTGTTAAAATAACATGAATGTACTGGTAATAGAATACAGCATTCTATATATACATATGTTTACACCCACACATATTTATAGATGTACACACACATATATATATGAGGGGATAGATAAATATCTGTAGTTCACAAATGAGCAGTTTTAGGAAACTGCAGGACGCGAGGGAGGATTTTGTTTAGAAAACAGTTTCCCCCTTCCTCCCTCCAAGATGAGATCTGTCCCATCTGCTGCCCATCGTCATCCAGCCAAGGCAAAGGGGTCGTGAGCACAAAACAGATGCCGCACAGAAAGGTCACACTTTGGTACGGTATTCATGCGATTTCAGATGGATGAGGACCACTAACTGTGCTCATCCCCTGCAGCTTCTGCCTGCTGGGGATGCAAAGGTCTGGCAGGGAGCTGCTCCTTTGCCACGTTGATTTAAAGGGTTGGGGATACCTCTCACAGCCAAGATTGGCCAGAGGAAAGTTTAATCACCAACACAGGATCTCTCTCCCTCCATCATCACCATTTCATAACTGTACCTGAATATGGGTGGAGATGCCTCACTCCTTTAATCCGATTTTTTAATACTCTTATGGAGGTAATCTGGGATCATCAAGCTTAATAAAGCTCAACATGTTGAGAAAAGCAGAGAAGGGCAGAAAAAGGGTAGATAAATATACATACATATATATATACACACAAATAAAATCCCAGAAGGGGGAGGAAGGAAAAAGCTGTATTGCAGGGAAGGAGCCCTGTTAGCACCAGACATGGGGTTAGATGTTGCCGGGAGCAGGGGAAGACTGAAACACACAGCTCCCAAGTGTTAGTACAACTGCATGCCAGGACAGCATCCCTCCAGGAGCAGGCAGAAAAAAAACCAACTGCTTTAATAGTGGAACTGGACCAAATTGGTTTCTGAAAGGGCTGTTGGGGGGAGAACACATAGGATGTCTCCATGGCACAGGGACTCACCTTGACCTCTCGCTCAGGCCCAGAGAAGCCCCAAAGAGAAGTGCCACATTGGAGCACAACCACTACCGCATTTAAGGGGCCTTTCCCGGAGCAGTGTGGATGCAAGGCTCCCCCACGTCACTTGTGCCGGGGTCCCTCGCCCATTCATTTATTATTTGCAAGGCAGCATTTGAAAAGCACCCAGCGAGCAGCACCCAGCAGAGTCTTCTGATGCTTGCAGGACCTTAAGGCTGGAAGAGTTTGGGTGGCTCCTTGTGAACCAGCTGCTAAAGACTGCTCATAGCTAGGGGATGCAGGGATGAAGCAGTTCAGCATGGGTTGTAGACAGTAGCACCACCAACCCCATCTAAGCCTTTTCCCCAGCAAACAGTACTGTCAGCACATCCCTCGCTGGACATGTGCATAGGTACAGGTGATTCATGCAGGGCAGCAGCAATCTGGAATATGTCAACTTCTGGTGGCTTCTGGTGTTGCATGACAGGAAAAGTGGATGGCCATCAGTCAGAGGGAGAGGGCCACTACCAGAAGCAGAGATTACATTAACAAAGGCATGTACACATTGCATCCCGAGAAGCAGAGAGCTATGACAACTTGACTTCAAGCCCAACTTCTCCTTCAGGAGATTAGATCCTGATGGCAGCAGGAAGATGATTGATATCAAACATCTTCCCTTGCTCTGGGATATTCCTTCAGGAAGGTGGTGCCAAGCCACATAGAAGCACACCCTTCCTTCATGTCAAACCATGCAAGACAGCCTCCAGCATGGCTGCTCAGAAATCCCTGCTGGGACTGAGTGGCAAACTGAACCATGAATCATACATGCTTAGCAAATTCCTATCATAAATATCTGGCAGCTTAACTTATACTGGGCTTCTGCAGAATGAGAAATGTGTGCCCTTTTTTCCTAGGAATAAAATAACATAAGGCCTCCTTCTTCCTTCCATTATCCCCTTGAGGGGAATTTGAGCTTTTTCTTTCTGTTCTAGGCTGTCTGGAGGCATATGATGGTACAAAGTTGTAAGGATATAAAAAAAAACACCCCACCACTATCTGTACATGACACTCCTTTTCAGCTGACTCTCTTGGTCCTAGCCCAAGCCCATCTTCCTTTTAGCCCAAGACAACCATTGCAAGGAAGTTGCGTTGGGTGGTCTATTAGAAGTGGAGACCAGAAGAGGAGCTACACAAACATAGTAGCTGCTGTCACAACCATTTTGCCTATAAGGCTTGTTCTTTAGCGTATTCTTATAGCTCTTCACGAGAGCTCAGAAAGGACAGATAAATTATCCCGCAATACATTGGGATGTGCCATGAGTCCTTGGCGTGAAATATATGCACCAGGGCCAAGGTGGATGCTGCAGACCGAGGGTTATTTTGCAGTACGTTTGCTCTCATAAGCTGGCCAGACTAATGTGAATTATCAGGGGCATAGATCACTGCAGTGAGCTGTGCTCAGGGGCACTGGAAAGCACCCCCAGAGAGGTGGCAAAAGCAAACTTGCTGTGAAAGCCAGCTAGAAAGCTTCTGCAGGAGAAGTTTTACAACTTAAAAAGCATAAAATCAAAATCCTTCCCTGGATAATATCCCTTTTGTTTAAGGGGGAAAACAGCCCTGAAAAAGGGAAAGTTTTCTGTTGGAAAACTTGAACAGCCCTGGGAGACTCACTTTCCACAGCCATCAGGAAGAAGGTGAAGCTGAAATACTCCATCCAGGAAAGGCCCTCAGGAAAACAAATCTATTTGTTCCTTGCTGATTTTCCTCCTCTTTCTTTATTGGGAGGAAGGGACCTTCCTGATGCAATCATCCACATGGGGAGCAGGGTCCTTTTTTCTACTTGGCTCCACCTAGCCACCAGTTTACACACCCCCACACAAAATCCTTTCCCTGCTGACACACAAGCTGCACCCACTCAGCCCCACTTATGTGTCGTGGGAGGACCCCTTTCCTTGGAGTCCAGCCACTCGACAGATACCACAAGCCCAGCAAGGCAACCTTTCCCTGTTTAATTAGCATAACCCTCTTTATTCAAACCTTCTGACCATGCTGCAGCAACATCAGAGAGGGAAAAAGAGCCAGAACAACATGATTAGCTCCCCCCTGCTCAAGGAAAGCCCTTGGGGGGGGTCAGGAGCTGCAGAGAATTGAGGTACCCAGCCACCAGAGACATGCCCATGCTTTGAGCACTAGATCCAAATTTTGGGATATTTTTCCATGGGATGAAACAAGCAGCACCACCCAATACATGGTAGTTAGAAATTAATGAGTAAACAAAATCTCTTTCCAGACCAGCTCAAGGTGGAACTGGAGATATTCCTCTCCCAGTTAAAGCAGGGGATGTGGGGGGAGAACCTGGCTTTTATATGAAGCAGAGCACCACACAGGATGCTGTTGACACAAAACTCTTGTCTGCAGCTGAACTTACTCTTAAAGACTGAGGCAAGGAAGGCATTGCGTACCTCACCCTTTGTCACTATGGTTCCCCTGCATCCAGTAAAGGATGGAGATTCTCCTCAGCTCTCCTTTCGTTATTAATAGCCAGCCACTTTTCCCTAAGCCTGTAGCATTGCATGGGGTTGTTGTGACCCAAGCGGAGGACCCGGCCAGGCCGGTTTTCTTCTCCACCGGCTCATCTTTCAGCACATGGGGATGGCCTGCTCCTGTGCCTCTAGGGTTTCCTTCTTGAAGAGAGTCCAGCCTTCTTGGGCTCCTTTGCCCTTCAGGACTGCCTCCCAAGGGACTCTGTCAGCCAGCCTTCTGAACAAGCCAAAGTCTGCCCTCTGGAAGTCCAAGGAAGACTTTATAGCCATCCATGGCAGCACTCCAATTATGTGAGTTGTCCCACCATGGTTCTGTGATGGCAACTATATCATAGTTTTTCTGCTGCACAATGGCTTCTAATTCCTCCTGTTTGTTGCCCCTGCTGTGAACACTGGTATAGATGCATTTCAGCTGGGGTAATGATCCTGCCACCCTTCTGAGGGAGAAGTCTTAATTCCTAAGTGACTAATTGCAGTTCTTACTCACCCATCAATAACCTTTGCTGCTACTTGGCAGATGCTCTTGCACAGATTCCTGGACCAAGGAGGGAGTGAGGAACCCAACAGCTACTCCTCTTCCAGATTCTGGCACCCACATACATGACAACTAAGCATAAAATAAGCCTTCCCAAGGGGATATAGGCAAGATGCTCTCTTGTAGTGCTTCCCATGAACAAAAATTTTTCAAACTGTATTCAAAGCATCAGCCATGACATTTGAGGTAGGTGAAATAGGAGAGAGGCAAAATAAAAATTATTAAGAAATGGTGAAATAACTTCAAAAATAAAGTAGAAAAAGCATAAGAAAAATGTTCTCAGAACAGATAGAGCAGGTTGTGTCTCCTCCCTGGCTCCCTCTGGTTTCACCAGGTGCACCCACTTAGCACACACAGGGGCTGCTGAAGGACAAGCCCACATCTGCCTTTACTGCTGACTTTGTGATTTTGTATATCCCCCCTCTTCCCTTCTCCAGACTGAGCAAATCCAACATTTTCAGTTTCTAACTGCCTACCTTCCACCATTTTACCTGTACCTACCTCCACCATGCTCATCCTCAGATGCAGGGGCAAGAAGTGCCATCAGTGTTCAAGACATAGGAGTACCAAAACCTTAGTTTTTGGCAAATGGCACACTATCTTGCTCTCATCACCCTCCTCTGGGAGGCTAAAGAACTTAAAGCACCTGGCCCCAACACCTGTGTCCCTATTGCATTTGCTACTACTGAGCACCCCATGGACCAACACCTCCTGACCTAGGTCTTGGATACCACCAGGACCCAATCCAGAAAGGCATCTTTTCATGTGGGTTTTAAGACTTTTCAGGTTCCTCTCTTTTCTAAAAGATCCCCATTTCCTAACACAGCAATATCCCAGCTCTCTTTGCTGAGCTCAGGCTTACCTTGCACGCATACACAGAGCCTTACCATGTGCAGGTGACCAGACACACCACAGGCCGGGCAATAAATAGGGTGACCCCCACTGCATCAGGGCTTTCTGCCCATCTCCTGAGCCATGGATGTTCTCTTTCCATAGTTAATTAGTGTAGCTTCCCCTCTAATGAAGATTACTGCTGTCTTTCCCTTCTCTATGCTTATCAACCTAAGCAGGAAAAAGTGGGATGTAGCCTCACTGAGACAGCATTGACAGAGCCGGGAAGAGCAAGAAGAAAGCTCAGCTGAACTCCTCAGTAGCCCCATACTAATGCAAACACCCATAAAATCCTCCTTCTCCTCCCTTGCTATCCCCATTCCCAGACTTGCTGCTGGCTCAGCTCCTGCCCTATATCTTCTCCTGAGCCAGCTCCACCTCATCATTAGGACAAAGTCCCACCTTGCTCAGCCCCATCGCTCCCCTTGAAGGGGCAGCCACATGGCGAGCATGCAGAGCTGCCCCAGCCCCCTGCAGCTAGTGGCCATGCCAGGCAAAAATGCAGGCAAAGTCTCTTCCCTTGGGGCAGCTCTGCCAGCAGCATGTGTTTTGGGTTAAGGTTGGGGTATGTTTCCAGTAAGTAATGCCCACACGGTCTCCAGGGTAGTACCGCAACCTGAGATTAATTGCAACAAATCGTCACACATTTTGCTCTGCTGTTAGCAAGATTCAGCGGTTAATTTAATTGCATGGCCCCTTGAAAGCTCAGAGGAAGAGCATGACCATACCTCCCAGCCTTTCCTCAGACTCTTGAACATTGCTGCCATTTCAGCAACTGGGGAAACTGAGGCATGGGAGATGACACGACCATTTCTGCTCATCCAGCTGGCCCATGGCAGACAATCCACCTCCCCAGAGTTATGGTCCAATCTGAGACCCATAAGACCAGACATGGGGTCATTTTATGCAGCTACCTGTAGTGCACATCCCATGGGGGAGACCTGCTCCAAGCAGACTGCCCCTGATCAAGCCATGAGGATTCCTTTTTGCCAGATATTCCTGCAGGGAGGATTGGTCAGATTTTGCAATCTCTACAAAGCTCAGAGAGGCTCAAAACCTCTATTCCAAATTTGAGGGAAAAGAAATATACTTCAGTTAAGACTGAGAGGGAAAAAAATTAGGGCTTAGAGAGCTCTTTATCAACATTTGACATAGGGGATGTATTAGAACAATTTTGGCTCCCAACAGCAAAGTGTCTGTTGACAGCTAGGGCAACCGTGTGTTCAGCTAGCACTGGGACATATTTTTAGAGAGTGAAACCCTCTCCCTGGCAGCCACCTCATGCTTCCTTGCCCTGGAAATAATCTGTCTGCTGCATCCTTAGGGATTAAAGTTTTAATTCCCCAGGACATGCCCCTTGCCTGGCTCCTGGCTGGTGCAGTTCAGTTTGCACCATAGCACACTCCCCTCCGGAGGGTCCCAAGGCCCATTTGCCGACATCAACCCCCGAATCGCATTCCCCTGGGTGTGAGCTGAGCACAGGGCCTCAATAGATGGCATTTTCTAGGGTGTCCCTGCAAAAGGGACCGGAGCGCTCCTGTGTGAGCTGGGCAGCAGCAGGCACGGCTGATCTCTGGTCTCCCAGCATCACTTTATGCAGAGAAGTTTAATGCAGGTGATTTGCATTTCATCTGGGAGAAAGGTGAAAAGCTAAACATCTCCCCCCTTGGTAGAGACATACATAGCCCTGGAATTCCTGTTTATAAAACTGCAATCAGTACAAGCGCAAATTAGGTAGAATCAGTCAAGAGTAGGAAATTGCTGTCAGAATTTTATTTTTTTTTAACAAAAAAAAAAGCAAAAGCAATTTAAAACTGCTCTGGCTGCTGAGCTTTCATAAAAGCTTTCCAAGACTGCATTTCTATGTTGCATGTCACCATGGAAGACACCCGAGATGTAGTGAATTCCCCCAAGTTAATTTGAATTATGCCACAAAACAGATGTGTTCTTTGGTGCACAGAGAACCTTTTTTTCTTCAATTTCAAAACGACTGCTGCCACATCCCATCAGCTCTTATTATGCCACCGCATCATCTGACATGACATAACAAGTCATGACACCCTCGTATATCATCAGGAGAGACGGTAGCACTCCACTTGAGTTGGGAATAGCTTTTATAGCACTGCTGTATTGTAGAAGAAGGTTTGATGGCAAGCTGGGGCTACTGTCTTGAGAGGAGAAGGTATTTGGGAAAGGAGAGATTCCCCTTTCTGCACCAATGAAGGCCTCATAGTCAGGCAGCGTGCAGGAATGAAGGTGGAATTAATCGGTGAATCGTATGGAATTTCACCCTCTGGGCTTGGCTCCCAACTTATGGGAAAAGACACAGATTTAATCAGAAGCTTTGAAAGCAGGAAGAAATCATTAGAAACACCCAACCTGGCCTCCTGTGTTAGAGCAGATTGTGCTTTTCACTCAGAAATTCCTCCATCAAGTCCAATAACCCAGGGCTGAGAAGGAATCTGCCACTGCATGACGGATATAAGCTTGAGAGAAAGCTGAGAAAAAAATGCACAAGATCCTTTGGACAACTATTCTAATGGTTAAAACCCTTCCATCTTCAAAAAACATTAAGCTAATATGCACTTTATGACTTCAGCTTGCAGTCACTCTACCTGGCTGGGGTGTCTGCTGCTCGGTTGAGGACATGCCTACAGCCAAAGCTTGGCGATGTGCAAGTGACTTATCCATACGGCAGATTTGGGAGGCCATGAGTGCAAGACCATCTAGTGGGATTTTCCAAGTGCCCCTTGGAGCTAGAAGCAGCACCGCTCCCTCCCACAACATCCTCCTTTGAGATCTTTCCACCTCCAAGTGGTAGTTCAGGACCTCAGCACACCACACTGCCATCAACCACAGTTGGCTGCTATCTTTCCCTGGATGCCCTCAGAGCCCAGTTTACAAACATTTAGTGTTTGCTGCTTTTGCCTTGCCTGATGGCCACATTTCCAACTTTCTCCATGCTTCCAGATAATGTAATCAACTGTAACATCAAATTTCTCCTTCCCACTCTTACCACGCTGGGTATAGACAACCATGACCATGGAGAAACATGCCCTTCAGCATGACCCAATGTTGATTTAACCAGTTCTCCTCCACTAGAGCCTACAGAGCCTCCACATAAACCCATATCTCTCCATTTCTGCTATTACTGTGACTCGAACTAACCCGAAGTATACAAGAGAACATTTGCATACCCGCACTTGCAGGGCAGCAAATGCACAGGGTCACGTCTGATTTTTCCTTTAGGTAAGTTGCTGTAAGAAGAGCTCAGTGCTGAGCTGTAAGGTAAATTTTCCAGATGTGAGTCATTCTCTGCATCGAACTGGGAGGGGGGAGGAGGTCCATTTTTACAGCACTTCTGGTAAAGGAATGCAGAGAATGTGTCGTAAAGACTTCCCCCATCAAATAGGTGGTAAATTGAGCCATGAATGTTTGAAACACTGTACTTCAGAGAACTGGTGGGAATGATTTGGAGTTTTGAGGCTCTTACAGTCAAATTGTTTGTTCTTTCCATTCTTCAATTTCTTTTTATTGTATTTGAGTTGATGAGGAAGTTTTTTCTCTGAGGAAGTTTTTTCTCTGCCTGATACGCCGTGATGGTTACTCATAAGAAGCTTACCAGAACTGGTAAGCAAGAAAAAAATTGTGGCTATATATATTTTGTCATTGGCTTCCCTAGGAAACCACAGCCCAAACCGTCCCCAGGGGCTGCACTGGGGAGCACCTTCCTGCCTGTCAGATGGGAAGATGGGTATTTTCCCACCTTCAGAAGATCTTTATCCAGAAACAGGCAAACAAACAAACCACCCAGCAACCTATCTTCCTCTAGTGAAAAATATTTTAACTATCCCAGATGAAAGAGCCAAGCTTGACAAGGCATTACATGTGCTTTTCATGAATTTTTGCAGGAGGCGGTTTCTGGACTGACTTAAGGAATGCACTTAGCATGCTGTTTCCCCTATATAAAAACACTGAATTAGCATTTCTCCCTGTGATTCTCAGCGTGATATTGCTACATGCAGAACAATACAGGATAAGCAAAAACCCATAAAAAAAGCTCTCATAAAATTGCACAGTGCTTGGGTTTCTTTCGTTAATCCCTTGACTTCATCAGTTGTTCTGTCTGCTGATAGGAACAAGGGTCTCCTCCACAGTGCTCTTATGCTTATCAAAAATCTTTGCTCTCCCAGACACAAGTGGAATAGGTGGCCACCAGCCAGCTGAAAACAATGATCCCAAAGAGTATCTGGAGATACTATCCCTGCTCGATTTGAGCCATTATCAGGCATGGGGTTGGCAATAAGAAGACGGGACACCCCCTTTGACCCTACAGGCAAGCAGACCAAGTAAGAGCAAGGCAGTTTTAACAAGGGGAACATGAGCATTTTTTGCTTTTATGAGAGGCTGAAAAATGTCAGCTGGGAGCCGATCTTCAGGGTCCATCTAATTATTCCTTGAGAGCATTTTCATTCGCAGCCGGTTCTGTTCCTGTTTAGTACCTGGTGTCTAATTTATGGGGCAATGTTTCTTTAAGACTGGCATTAAAGTGCAGAAGTAACAATGTAGGGTTAAGAAGGTTAGGCATTATGTCCACATTAGTATATCAGATGACCTGAAGCAGGGGTTATATTAAAAAATGCCTTAATTAAAAAATACAGGTCAGAACCAGTTTAAGCTCCAAACCTCCGGTTTTATTCACTAATTAGAAGGCTGAGACGCATGCCTCAGAGTGATGGATGAGCTGTATTCTGCCTCATGCCATCACATGAAGAGATGGGACATGGCTCCCCAGGCATGGGGCTCAGGCAAGATTGCACCAGTTTTCTTCATTTCAATTCACCTGACTTTTTTTTTCCTCCAGAAATTAATAGACCGCAGGCGTTCAGGAACCAGAAATCAGCAGGGCACTAACTCCTCTTGGCTGCTTCACTCTGAACTTCAACTCATGCACTGAAGCCATGCCAGCTGTTTTCTCAAGAAAAGCAGGGCGCGCCTATAGTTTAACACATTATTAACTTACTGCGAACCTCCAAAGCAACTATACAGGAGTCAGGAGATGCATTTTCATTCCTTTGACCATGCAGAAGAGTTTCATACCCTGGAGGATGGCCTATGGCTCTGCACGGTGTTCTCAAGGTCTTCAGCCTTGCTCTGATAGAGAGAACAGGAAAGGTTTGCTAGGAGACAGACCACAAGCAACCACATCTAAAGCTCATGAGCTGAGCAATCCCTGAGCAAGTGGCAGGTGTTAGGTCTCAGTCCCAATGAATGTCTCCTGATTTTCATCAGACAGCAAGAGAAGAGACAATGCTGACTGTCCCCACCCCATTCGTAGACATGCATACAGATGCCCTGCTTGGTTCAGGTGCAGGTAGGAAGATTGTGGCTAGGATGTAGGTTTTATCCTAGTCTCCTTGGGATCACCATGCGATACAAGACCCTTACCAGAACTGCTAAGGACTGTCTTGGGCTTTATATAACCCCACACTTCAAATCCAGAGAATTCACCAGGTGGTTTCAGGCAAAACCAAACTCCTCTCCAACACCACGACAATTCCTTGTTGGAGGAAAGAAAACCCTTCCCATGAACCTTACCAGAGTGGTCATGCTTGAAACATCCACCTGGCATTTAGACAAAACTGCTTTTTCACGCAGAGAAAAATCTCGTCATTTGAACAACAGAATTGGAGAAGGCCGTGAGAAAGTGTCAGGAGACAGGGCAAGGAGCTGAATAAACCTGTCCTGGGAGGTGAGACCTACAACACTGGAAAGGAAAGAAAGCAAGCCCTTCCCCAGGCTTGTGTTAACAGCTGCAGGTTTTCGCTTTCACATTAAAAGTTCAGATGCCAGAAACCAGATTGTGCCCTTGGTAAGAAGCTTGTAAAAAACCCAAACCAAACCAAAAAAAAAAAACCCTTCCTTTTTTTTTTTTACTACAGTATATTATAACCCATTGAAAATTCAAATAACTTGCATGTTTCTTTTGTTTATCTACAGCCCTAAGTAGAGATTTTGCTATATAGCTTGCAATTCCTTTGGGAGAGCAAATTGGAAATCTTGTAGAGAAAGCCTCAAATGGGAGAAGGCCTTCCAATTTAGAGAAAAAAAAAGCATTTCCTTGCAAAAGAAAAAGGTTCATTACTCAGTTATTTCAGCATGCAATCAAATTTAGCGAGTGCTCGATAGGTATTTCAGATAAAATGGGAAAGGGAATTGTCACAGCAACAATTGATTTGTTTGGTATTAGTTCTGCTGTGCTTTGTCAGTGTGTTTCTCCATTAAAGGGCATTATTGCTGTCCTCCTCTTTCATTTACATAATGAAAATAGATGAGTTGTCAAGGCCCACGTGGCAAGGCACCTCATCGCCTTTCACATTGTAGGAGGAGAAGGCAAGGAGATCTCCATCCCACTACCTTGTCAATCTACCCGGGGCACACCTCAAGTGACAACAGCACACCTTTATTAGGCACAGCATCAGGAGGCACCAGGCAATCAACCCTAAATTCATCCTGCCTGCCATTTCCATCACCCTCACTCATGCAACACAACAAATAATTCAGTAAACATCTCCTGTATTCAACAGCAGTGGCAGAAACAACCCAGAGCCCCCATGGTGAGATTAACAGCTAAGCACCATGAGATCTGTAGAGCAAAGAACATCTCCATCGGTAGCAATTTGTACGGCCTCTTGCACCGTGTGGCTCTAATCACTGATCAGAGCCACACAGTCTCCGTCTTGACAGATATTACATTTCTTTGTAATCCTCGTTCCTTTTGTAATCCCCATGGGCTCCAGCCCATGCCTGGGGAGCTCTACATGCAAGTGCTCATGCGTGACGGAGGGAGAATGGTGTTTGGTGAGAGCTGCTGACAGCTGAATGCCTTAGGAGATTATTGAGTCAATGGCATCTTCCAGCCAACGGAGTCATAAAGCTCCAACATCCCAAAAAGCCACAGAGGAAAAAACCAAAGAGGCAACGTCTCCTTTTGGCGAGCATCATACAGGTGTTTGGTCCTTTCCTGACACACCAGAGCATGCACAGAGGATCAGAGCAGGCTTTCCTCCAACACAGATTTATTACTGGAGAAGACGTCTCCTAGGAAGCCTGCAGGGTTTCTGGTTCTCATCTCCTCCTCCCTGCAGCTGCCGCGTTGCTCAGCACTGCAAATTGCATAAATCAGCAGTAACAGCTGGGAGATGAAAGAGTAAATAGGTTGTCAGAGAAGTTATTGATACTAAAGGGCAAATCCTGCCCCAACAGACACCCTGCAACCTACTGTTCGTTAGGAGGGAGATGGAAGGGGGTTACATCAAGGCAAACGCCAGCCCTCGGGATGTGGGCTTCACTGATGGCAGGTCCAACTGATATGGGCCCCTGCAGGTCAGAGGGGAAGATGCTTCAGCCCTATCTGCTTTCCACTGCCTGAGATTTGGTTTTAGCAGATACCCCCTGTTTAATCACCTTGAATCCTGTCCCCATCTCATAAATCCCAGAAATTTATGTGCCAGCAGAGCTCGAGCAGGACAGTGGCGCTTTGCAGTGAGGCTGGCGGGGATAAACCACGGAGAGCCTCAGACTTTAGGAAGATGCTTGGAAATCCCAAGTGCCTTGTCTGAGACCTAGTGAGGATGGGGGAGAGGGAGAGAATCACTGAGCACAGAGCACCGAGTCCTTTCATTCAAAACTCTACTTTGATACTTGTATCTTAAAATCTTCTATTCTTGACTTGTGGGTGAGAAACCCAGCTTCCACTGTAAAAGGGGAAAAAAATTCTTTCTAAACTTCCTCTTTAAGAGCTGTGAACTGAAAAGGAAGAACCCACATATATTCAGGTCTAAAACTCTGGGATTTCAAACACTGCTTCTGAGCTAAAGGTGGGGAAACCTGGAGAGTGCCCAAGTAGAAGCTAACTCCCAGGGCTTCACAGCTCCACTTTAGCACACTGCAAATTAAAAAAAAAACAAACACCCCCCCC
>NW_009259115.1:963066-1008199 GCF_000687185.1 Egretta garzetta | reverse complement strand
GATGCAGGCAGACGCTGCGGCCTCAAGAAAGGACGTCTAAGCGATAAAAAAAAAAAAAAAAAAAAAAAAAAAAAAAAAAAAAAAAAAAAACAACCCCCCCCCCCCCCCAAAAAAAAATAAAACCCAAACAAAACTGATTTGAAATAACCCTGAACTCCAAAGGGAGTTTCCAAGAGCTTCACTAGAGCACTTACACTCAAATTGCCACCCAAGGGAGCAGCAGGACCAACGTCACCAGGTATTTGCAACCAGAGTGCCATCTTTTCCCCAAGCAGAAGACCGCCAACTTTTCCCCTCTCCTATCTTGCTTCTTTTCACATCACACTTTGGCTTTCCTGGGACTGCTTCTCCACTGTAACAGCAGACAGGAGGAATGTGGCACACCAGGTTTGTTTGGATAAAGCGAGAAGGGGGGATTACCATTAGCTTTCTAGTGGAAAGCTGGCACCTTCCTTAGCTCTTAGATTGGTACAAGGTTCTGTAAATAAAAATTGGACACAGGAGGGGGAAGCCTCTGAAATCCCCAAACAGAACGAAATTACCGATACTCCAGGAAGAGTGATTAGGCAGGATGCCAAGCCATAGCTAATGTTTTCCAAAAATAACTAAGTCAAAAGTCCATAAACGTCAGGAATTTCTAGCACAGAAACTACAGCCCGCCTGCTCTCTGATAACCAGCTAGAAGCAAGCCTAGCAAAGCCCTAAGCGATGCTGGGACTCGTGCCACGGACTTTGGTGGTCCTGGTAGTCAGCCCCAGCGAGCTGTTCACGTGGCCTGTGCCAGAGCTAAAGCAACCCACCTTTTGCCCAATGCCCTCTTGCAAATATTTTCCCGCTGGCGAAAAGCAAAGCAGGAGAGGAAAGGGTCAAAAGGAGCTAAAGGCAAAGTTCAGCTCGCTGCTGAATCCCCTGACCCTATAAGCCAGATCTTTAGCATACCGACAGGGAAACCAAGCGGAGAGGGTTAAATCCTCGCCCACCAAGCCCACCACAGAGGCGCCTTTCGCAGACAACTGCTCTTCCCACACTTGAACTACTACTGAGCTAGTAGTTTAAGGGCTGCTGAGATAGCCCCTCCACTACCTTGCAGCCACTGCAGTGGGTGAATACTCTTTCTTTCCAGAGATCTCTCTCTCTCTCCGGCAGCACCGTCTGTTCTGCCTAGCAGGGGATTTCGTAGGGAACAAAGATAAAGAAACGCAACTGTTAAACTACTTTTAAAAAACTGGCACAGAGCTGGGAAGCATTTCCTATCCCTTAACCCCTTTTGGGGTCCCGGTGCTGCTGCTGCACGGCAGGGCAGTCGCTGCCCGGAGGGTGGGGGGGCCGCAGAGCTACCGAGGTGGAGAAAGACGAGCAGATGCTGCAGCTCGTCTTACAGATGCGCATGGCATCAGTCAAGATGCCTACTGCAGAGGTTTTCTGCCTAAAGATAGCTACCGCAGAGGCTTTTCCTCCTCTGCTTGAAGACAGTCTGTTCCTGCTGCCCCACATCTGGCAGTGCGATTAGGTGGCAGCATTTGGGGAAAATCCTAAGGACTGCATGTTTGCTGTCATGCAGCAGGCATGGTGTACACAAAGGCCAATACAAGCAGATCTGTGATGTGCCACATTTGAAATGTGCACATTTGTTTCTCACCAAGCCTCACTTTGCTTATGTCGTTGCTTGGCTGAGATGAGACTCAGGACATGAAGCGGTTCAAGGTTTTTTTTGCTTGGAGATGCAGAGTTGTCTATGTGGCAACATTTGCAAGGCTCTGTGCTTTCCCCTAAACAACCTCAGGAGAAGAGTCGAGGGATCATACTGAGGTTTAGCACAATTCCTATATAAATTGTATTCTTCCAGTGGTACAGTTTTATTTTCCGACGTGATAAACCATAATCTTATTAGTTTGGCTCCTTTAGCAATGCAGAATACCCCCTATCTGATTGGCAAAAGGAGGCAGGGTTTCAGAAAACAAGCTTGCATTCTCATTGAAGCACGGGCAGTATTTTTTCAGCCTTCTCCTGTTTCAACAAGACATTAGTATGTACAATGTGTGCTCTGGAACTAGTTTGGTCTAATCCTCTTCTTTGTTTGCCTTTCAGCTTTGCAGTTTTTAAATTAGCATGGCATTAGCCTGCTGAGGAAAATGCAAGGCTGGCTCCCTCTGAGTAAGTTATAAGAGCCACGAGCTCTGGTCACGTGCGACAGCACTTCCAGCAGCATGTCCTTTACTGAGCAAGGTCCAGGAGAAGAGCATACAGCAGCCTGGGATGGGCTTCCATCACCAGTGACAATACAGGGCATTAGGGATCAATAAGCCCCTTCCCAGAATCATGATTATTTTTTAACTAAGCATCAAAAAAAAGGTGATAGTATTTCCCAGATTTTTCACAGCTTTCAAAGTATCAACGTTTCAAGTGAAGTTGTCCAAAAGTCTCATTATCAGTAATTTTGGCTTTCTGTTAAAGAAAATAATTGTAGTTACAACTTAGTTTGACATAAACACTTATAAGAAACGCTCTTAAAATTATACCTATTTCAAACCCTGGGGGAAACCCCCTGAAACTCTAAGTGTTGAAGTCACATTTGAATTCATATTATTCTCCTTTTCATATGTCATTTCATATTTCATTTTCCTGTTCATGTGTTGACTGGCGCAGGGTTTCAAACACTTGGCAACGAGTCTTTTATGAGGCAAAGCACAGACAAAGAAAAAGAAAAATCTGCTTTTAAAAATCTATTTTTAACAGATAAAAACAACACCATAAAATAGATGTAATGACATGCAACCAGGCAAGTGACTTCCAAAGGATGTAAGCTATTGAGGCAAAGCTTGGAAGAAATAAAGAGAGAACCGGTGTTTATCTGGAAAATAAGGATATCCATTACTGAGCACCTGTTTATCTCTGTTTACCTCTTTCTCTTTTGGGGAGAGTTACCCAACTGCAGTATTCCTCCAGTTTTCCTCACTACAGGTCACTGCCATGCTGTGGGACTGCAGACCAGAGCCACTGCTGAATAATTCCCTAAGCTCAGCTGCAGAGAGCTGGAACATATGAACTACCTCCCTATTTAATAAGGCAATAGCTCTGCTGGGATATTCAGCCTGAAGTTGTATTAGTAAAATCTGGAGTTAGAAGAGAATCTGGCATGCTGGAAAAAAGTCTAATGCAAGGCAGAACTGCTCATTAAGGTGGGCTGGTGTGACCAAAAGAAATGCAAATTAGTCCTAGAGACTGCCAGAAATTGCTCACCAGGCCCTCTGGGTTGGCGTGCACGCTGTGGGAGCCCTCCAGCCCCCCTGCGTGGCTGACAATGAGCCCTAGGTTCAGGGAGGGTAATGCAAAGCAGGCAGAGACCCAAGCGCTGCCCTGGCTTCCAGCTGCAGAGACCTGTTGGATGGCCCCACCGATGGAGCTAATGCGCCGTCTCCTGGGGCTCCATCACCACTTTTTCCTGCCAAAAGGTGATGGCAGGGAAGAAGCGAGCCTTCCAATGTCCTCAGACAAAAAGCTAGGACAGGCTCTCAGGGAACTTGCCAAGCAGCGAGATGTTTTTCTCTCCAGAGTCCAACTTGCTTATTGCCAACAAAGGAGAAGCAAATTGTTAAAAGGAATTAAAAATACTTCAAAGACTATCAAGCCCCTGAAGCCTTCTGTCTTCAGAAAGATGTCCTGCTCCCACCTGCACCATCCCGCTGTCACTGTGGGCCATGTGTGATCCCATTTAGCCAGGGTCCACTACCGGCTGTCAGGAGCTCCTCTACCAGGTGACGCCCTAGAGAAGAGCAGTTTCCATCCTTTTATTTTCTGTTTTCTTCCCCCCAGAACCACAGCAGCTTTACTGAAAGGACAGCAATACCAGAGCAGTGGAAAGGAGGCAAAGCCCCACATGAAACTCATCTCCCACCTTCATGCCAAGTCAGCCCAATTTTATTTGGGATGACTCCCAAAAAGGCACTCAAATCAATTTTTCAGCTTTGTTTGTAAAGCTAAGAATTTCCAATCAAAGGATGGAGATGAGCACCGCTGGCTCGTTGGAGAGCTAGAGGGTTGCTGCACATCTGCAATGCCCTTTGCCGACTATTGCCTTCCCAGCAGCTACCAGAGCTGATAGACAAACCCAGGCAAACAGATAAATTCTCAGTTCAGGCGCAACTCAGCACACAAATTGCACTGATTCAGCTAAAGGGGGCACAACCTAAACCACCGCAACTTCTGGCAGTTGCGCATCTTCAGCTACAGCAGCCGCAGCCACACGATCACTTCCGGTTCCTGTTTCAATACAGCGTATTTTCAGTCAAAACCATGACCTACCAAAATAAACAACTCCAGTGTAATCGCAATGGAAGAATTATTCCAGACTTTGGCATCAGGTCCACTAAAATCCCCTCCGCTGGGTAAACTGGTGTGAGTGCTGTGGCAGGGCAGAGCTGGTGGCAGCCCCCTGGGCAGGAGAAGCCAGGGTTGATCTCATTGACTTGTTTTACACCCAGCTTCTAGGCAAGTTTTTGCTGGCAGGGAGGGGAAGGAGAATTACTGAGAGCTGCAAGATGACAGGCCTTGTAAGAGGTGCAGATCTATAGTCTGTGATCACTTTTCTGTTTTACTCTCTCTCTTCAGCTTTGGACTGTGTGACACATCCATAGTAACTCTTCCATTAGGCCTGCATGAAAGTTATTTGCCTTTAACAAAGCTACAGAAAAGTCAAAAGCAACTGTTGACACCAGATGTCATTTGGACTGAAGGGCCAGACTACACAGAACTGGTGGAGGGGAACAGAACACAGTATTAAAGAGATTACTGGGTTTCAGACATCATCTGCTGTGTTTTGAAAGGCAAGCCTTCACTCAGCAACATTTCACAGGATCCCAGCACAGTTCCACAGGAGCTGCATCCTCAGCTGACACAAATCAGAGCTCTGCTGAAGTGGTACTGTATCCACTTTCTCCAGCCACAGGATCTGGCCCCCAAATTTTCCAGCTCAGTATCCTGTGATCCTGACAGCCCTCTACTTCTTCCAAGACAATCCAAGTCTTGACAGAAATGCCCCTCTGTTCAAGTGGAAACATTCCCAATGTCGTGATTTTCCATCTATAATTACCAGGAGATTAAATTCCTTCATTGTGAACAAGTGTGATTGCTCCCCTAAGACTGACCGACATGTGTGCTTTCAGTGAGGGGGGAGAAGGAATACCAGGGGAAAGGAGAGGAGGAAAAAGGCTGAAAAGGAAAATCTAAACAAAGTACTGATTTTCTTATTGGAACTTGGGTTGCAGTAACATAGCAGACTGCCCAAATTCAGTATATCCCTTGGCTCAAGAACAACCAGCCCAGTGGTGGAAGATAAAATCAAAGCCATGCTTCCCAGTAAGACAACTGCTACTCTCCATTCAGCTTTCCACAAGCCACGAGCTTTATTTGGAGGCTGTGGAGCCACATGCTCAGCTAGCACAAAGCAGCACCCTTTCACTCAAGGAACCAGCCTGCCCAGGGGTCAAGTAGTCCTTCTAGAGGTGGACCAGGTGCTTCTGTTTAAATAGCCTGGTGGGAAAGGTCACAAGCAAGTCGCTCCTTAACCTCCCACCCTCCACTGCCAACAAGTGCATTTGAAGGCACATGGGCTGAGCTTCCTTCCCATAGCCCTGCCCTGGATAGTTGCCTCCAAGGAAGAGTTTAAGCCTTCAGTCTGAGCTCTGAGGCAAATCAAGTCCATTTACCAATGAGTTTTTTAAATCTTTTTTGCTAATAGCAGTGCGTATTGGAGTGTGAATTACAGCCAGCAGTAATAATGAACTCACAAGATAACGCCCCTGGGGAGAGAGCAAGGAAATTCGGGGCCAGGATACAGAAGCTCTCATCAGGCAGATGGAAGGCTCACTAATGAAGGGTTTTGCTGCAGGGGACGGTTTGGATTCAAGCAGACCGATGCATTGAGCCTTTTTACATCTCATACGTTTTTTTCCATGCTTTCTACAGGCAATTCTTGCCAGAATTTTTCGGACTCCACTTGGCGGAGAAGTGTTTAATCAGCATTCAGCCTCTTCACGGGACTGTCTCTGAGGGAACAGATTCAGGCGAGCGATAGCAAGTGGTAATTTTGGCTGCTTAATCTGGGTTGATTCATTTTAACAGTCTGCTTAACAATAGATACCATGTGGCCACGACCAAAGAAGTTTCATGGTCTTTACTGCGATTTAAAGTAGGTGTGAAATGCTTTAAAAATGCATCATTACTGCAGGAGTGATAAAAGCTTCATTGCCCTAATGAGGAAAAGGATTGGCCCAAGTTCCAGAGAGATTATTGCTTTTCTCTGTAAGGTCATTCAGTGTCGCCAGATCCCTGAATTTCTTTTATAAAGTTGCAGAGGAAAAGATGAGAGTCTAAAAGCTCCAGATCCCAGAGTCAAGTGATCACATGCATCGTGCCTACTCCACTGAACTTCTGCACCACCTAGGAAGCAGAAGTTTAGCTCTTTCAGCCTCTGCAAGGAGGTTCAACTAAAGGAATTACCAATCTCTGTAAGAGAGTCCATCCCATCCAAAGCACATCCTCCTCCCAACCCTTTAGCCAATACTCAACGGGCAAAACGTTATGCACCTGATTCCAGCTTTGGCACTGTATATATTATTCTTGCATTGCTCTTTATCTTTTATGGGTTTTTTGAGACAAACAGCAACCATAGAATGTCTTACCTCACATTATAAAGCATGACAGATGTGTTTCTGTAATACATTTTGCAATTCAGAATTGCAGACAATCAAGGAAAAGGTTTTGAGATGAGATAGTAATAATATAATTTTGCATTCCTAAATCAATGTGCGTGCCAGTTTTAAATTACATTTTTTAAAGTTATTTTTACTCCAATAGTAAAGTGGGATATTATATGAGTAAATGAAGGTCCAAGACCAGAGCTGGCTCAGATACTGAGTTTGCAAGCCACAATAATGCCAACATTTTTTTAAAAAAACCTCATCTTTAGTCCAGCTTAAAAGCAAAGAAGTCTGGTATTTCTAGACCTGAAGTCATACTGTAGGGGGTTGTTGAGACAGCACAACACTGCTTCTTTTCAAATGATGTAGGATTGTCCCCTCCAACATCTCTGGCCACTGCTGACCTAAACTGGCCTGAGACACAGCTATGAAACTGATGACTACTATTCTCCTGAATGACCACTGCAGATTTTGGGTTGTTCATGGGAGTTCAAGATGGGCTGCCTGGTTCAAAGGGCAGCTGTTTCTCCAAGCTGCAGAGCTCAGCTTGGCTGGGAGGCACCTGACTCAGGACACCACCTCCTAGGGCATTCCCTGTGGAGTTCAGACCTGCAACGCTTGGTCCCAGGGCATCCATGCAACAAAGCTGCCTGAGAGCTGATGATCCTGAGGAGCAGCAGTCCTCCTCCTATTTCTCCTTCACAAAAGTTGCAGTCTAAAAGCTTTGATCATTACCTTCATGGCACTGATGAGGACAAAGCCTGGAGCATTTACTGGACTGTTTCCAGCTTTTTATTACAGCACCATTTAGGTCTGAACTTCCCAGCCCACTTTGAGGTTAGCATCAAATACCAAACCTTAGTGACAGACCTGAACTTGAAATCCCTAGTGCACATCCACCTACAGTCATTCAGGTGTTTTATGCATAAAACCAGCATCGCTCCAAAGGCACAAATTGTAACCAGGTCAGCCCCTATCCACCGAGGCGTTCGGTTTAGTACAGCCTAGCTCTTGTGCTTACGTGTGCATATTTTCCATAATTTCTTAGAAAACATAGGAGAGTACAATCACATGTGTCGAGAGAGGAAAAGACGACAAAGGAAAGGAGGAAGCCCATCTCCAAGAAATCACTGATTAAAATTGCTCCCAAGTTCCCGTTTCCTCCACAAACAAAACAGCTTGCGAAAGTCCAAGTTGGGGTGGATAAAATATCAGCCACGTGCCTGACTTACAGCACTGGGACTGAGGTTTGGGCACCACTTCAAGACTTTCCCCGAGGAGTCTATCCAAACGCTCTTTGCTTCTGATGTGGAATAATTTGGAAGTGTTTTTAGGCTGCCGGCTGGGATAACACACGGGCTATTGTAAACACACATGCAGCCGATCAGCACCAAACCCACACAAGTACGGTCTGTACACACAAATAACTAGTACATATTCCTTTAAAAAAAACAATGTTCAAAATGTTAAATTAAAGAAAAAGACAAAATCACTGAGCAAATCTTTAGAAAAAGGTGATCATTTATGGAAAGAGTTATGTTTCCCTAATTTAACAAATGAAAGATACTTAAATGCAGGCCACTAGATTTTAAGAGCTACAGATAAGATACAGCCATAACCAGCTATCATCCAAGCGTGTGCAATGAAGCAAGACCATAGTTTCCGTGGATGCTGTTTCAAAAATACTGCTGCTAGCCAAGGAAGTTTGGAAATCTAAGAGTGTAACCAGGGCACTGAGACTTGCACAGACTTGGAAACAACCTGCTTGAGATACGTGACCCAGCCTGAAGCTCTAACCCTGCGTAACTGCTGTTTGCCTGACCTCTGCTTTGGGTGGTAAAGGAGAGAATTGTTCTTTCATGGCTGTCTAGGATACTTCGGGTTTTCTCCGCTAGAGTGGCCAGGAAGAAATTCATCTCACCTGTGAGACATGTCCCAGCTGGCTTGAATTTAGAATGGTGTTTTGGACCTGTCCCAGATTTCAAGGCAGGCTGATGGGAGCCTAAAAATGGGTGTCTTCCTAGACGGTCTCAAGGGAAGCCATAGCCAAATGTTGGCACCATTCAGGCACGGCCGCACTAGGAGATGGAGGGGCCCTTTCCCAGGATTCCCAAGTAGCTCTTGCTGTCTCTGGTCTGTCTCATGGTATTACACCCATATCCTTTATTATTTCTTTAATATTCCTCAATTACCTCTGGCATTGTCCTCTACCAGCTGGCCCCAGGCAAGCAGATCAGCCAATTCATGCCAACAGGTGAGCAAAGAAGTCAGAGGCAGGGACTTGCAGCAACTCAGTGTTCCTTCCTTCTGTAATGCTCAGCATTTTTCCTTTTCCATGTCTTCTGAGAGATGTGATGTGACAGAGGTCAACACACCTCACATCAAGGCTGCTATCTACCGTGGCAACTGCTTTTCCTGTGAGGAAAAGAGTCTCTCCATATCTGGTCCCAAAAACGGCTAAACATCTCCAGGCATTGCTGGAGAGGCACCAGGCATTTCTGTCCACCATGCCAAGCCCAGGCTAGGATTTAAAGAAAATGACAGCAAACCAGAGTGTCAAGTTTATAGAATCATAGAATAGTTTGGGTTGGAAGGGACCTTTAAAGGTCACCTAGTCCACCCCCCCTGCAATAAGCAGGGACATCTTCAATTAGATCAGGTTGCTCAGAGCTCTGTCCAACCTGGCCTTGAATGTTTCCAGGGATGGGGCATCTACAACCTGTTCCAGTGTTTCACTACCCTCATTGTAAAGAGTTTCTTCCATATATCCAGCCTAAATCTACCCTCCTTTAGTTTAAAACCATTACCCCTTGTCCTATCACAACAAGCTCTGCTAAAATGTCTGTCCCCGTCTTTCTTATAAGCCTCCTCTAAGTACTGAAAGGCCTCAGCCAGGTCTCCCTGGAGCCTTCTCTTCTCCTGATTGAATAACCCTAACTCTCTCAGCCTTTCTTCATAGGAGAGAAGTTCCATCCCTCTGAACATTTTTGTGGCCTTCCTCTGGACCTTATAGATGTTGGGGTTTTGCATCTTGTCACTGGATGAATTTTGAGCAGAACTATTCTACACATTGGTGGGGAGAGTGAACCTTGGGGAGGGAAGAGGGAAAACGAGATAGCAGAAAGATTTCTCTGCAGTAATAAATCCGTCTTGATAATAAGGGAGCTGCATACAACCATGTTGTGACTGCACCATCTGCAAACAATATTTCCCTGAGTAGGAAGTAGCTGGAAATTGAAGTAATATTTCATGTGGAGAGGCGTAAGTTCTTTGCTCTTCCACCACCAGCGCTACTTTGACCAAACTTGTACTTGAAGCAATGCTTAAAATAAATAAAAGGAGTCATTCAGCTCTTACATCGGTCTTTGGTATCTGCTGTAATCATAGAGTTTATGAGTTGGATCCCACTTACCAGGCCAGAAGGAGGACTGATGAGAGCCCTCTAAATGAGAAATCTTGTGATTCCTGCTCCAAGCCAGGCTGATCTTGCAGGAAATAGCAGTATGTTGACAGTGTCTTCTTAGAACAGCTTTGTTGTAGACTTGATCCAAAGCCTGTTGAAGTCTGTGATTAGACTTCCTCCGCTGCAGTAGTCTCTGGACAAAGGAATGTCATCAACTTCTTCTGGCCATTCACGAGGCCGGTCTGATGCATTTCCCAAAGCAGAAGACTGGTGCCAAGATCCCATCGGTCAAAACCCACCAACAACTATTGTACAAAGGAAGACAAAGTTCCTGATGTTAAGCATATCTAAGACAACATGCAGAAAAGGATGTAAAACAATTAAAAGACCTAATAAAGCACAGAGGGAAGTTGAGAGCATGAATTTTACATGACTTCATCATGCACAATGCTTAGTTTAATTTAATCAAGTTAGCAACCAAAGTGTGATCCTCCACAGCAAAATCCTTTTTCAGATCTTTGTCCTTGACCTTGCCTGAAAGGCTTTCCTTAAGCCCTCAAGACTGTAGGTTGAGACAAAAATGTCTGAATCACCCTTTGGTGATCAGTCAGGCTCACACATGGAAGGCAGGATTGAGAAGAATTTAAGATACAATCAAGCAGCAGAGAGTCCCAAAGCTTTTCTGGTAGCAGGGGAAAGCACCTAAGAAGAGCGAACCCAGTTTGCAAGACCTGACTTAGGATCAAGCCATTCAGCTTGGAGGTACTTCAGCTTTTGATGTCTGGAGGTTCAACTCACCGCAGGGTGACAAGAGGCTTCTACCTGTACCAATACGGCTCCTGTCCTGAGCCAAGGTGTGGGGGGCAGTCTGGGTACTGGCTTATCTCTGTCCAGGTTCCCAGTGAACAGCAGGTCTTCAGGACAGAGCTGTTTGCCTTGGTTTTTTCATGCTGTGACCCATAGCACCACCAAGACGACAACTCCTGCAAGAAAACTAGGTCCCATCTGGGAGCAGCAGAGATGTCAGGGTGGCCAAGTGGATCTTGCTTTAAGCAGCAATTTGCTGAACTATTGGCAGTGCTCAAACACTTTCCAAGGAGAACCTGTGTCAGACAGAACATAGCATCCGAGGACCTCCAGGGCAGCATGACAACAGCTGTAGAAAGTGGAAGGAAAGCCAAAGACCGACAAGGAACACACATGCTGGAGCTGGAAGAAGCAGCAGGAGGTGATGATCTCTACAGGGCCCCTATTCATTTGGGCTTATAAATAGAAACATTAAGGAGACTCTCTCCAGATTTCAGTGACTTTTTTTTTCATGTGAGAAACATTAGGAGTACATGGTCTGCAAAGTCATTATCATCATCCACAGAAAGATAAGGAACATTAATTCAACTCAAGGCTCAGGACAGCTGAATATTGGACAAGCATCCTTCACCAAGTCAAGGTTTAGAGGCGGTGGGCAGGGGATGATGACGAGGTTTCATGCACATCCATTGAAGGGCTGATTAGCAAAACAGCCCAAGAATATTCTCAAGGCTGGAATAAATTAAGACAGACATTTTCTTGAGATGCCTGGGATGGTCTGTAATTTTATGACATCCAAAGTGTTAAGAAAAGCAAGGTGCTGCCAAGATTGCATTGCTATTCATGTGTTAAAGGTCAAAGAGCTGCAAAAAGGTCAGTTTTGTAGGTTATGAACATTATAGCAGTTATAATCAAAATGCATGCAATGTCTAAAGCTCTCCTTACGGTTAAGTAACAAGCAAGAACTATGATAACGATGTGATACACAACTTAGAGCACCCATCGGTACCAACTTAGCACATGAACCAGTGTCTGGTGCTATAGATATGTTGCAGCATACGAAGGCAACCTCACTATTTGCATAGCCCATTAAGCCCTGTCTAGCCTCGGATGAGGGGAGATGGTATAGTGTGTTTGGTAACATGAGCTAGAAATGCTGATCAGTCTAAGAAGCCCTTCAGACTTCTTAATGTTTTGGTTCTCTTAAGGCCATTACAGAGGTGTCACCTAAAGAAGCTTCTTCCCACCTGTACAAAGCTGTGCTGTAATGAAATGCCAGATGAGCAGGGAGATAGCCACAAGTCAGAGTGCAGAGGAGGAACTTGTATAAGCTCTTATGGCCACAAGATGAAAAAACCTATTTCTAATTTCTTTCAGAGCTGCCTCATCTTGACAGAGAACAGCAGAGATGACAGTCCGGTTCCTGCTATCCCCAGCAGTCATCCAGTTACTCACAGACAGCTGAAAAGTCACAGACAAGAGGCAGAAATGGATGTGGTTTCAGTCTCTTTTTCCTGTAATGATCAACTTACATGATCTCAGCTCCATTCCCCCCCGCCTTCATTTCTGCCGGTGGAAGCACTGAGGGTGAGGACGCACTAACCCTGTTTCAGTGAAGCCAAGCTCTGGCTGAGGTTGCTCCCAGCTGGAACAAGCAATCCCGTAACTCCAGATGCAGGTCCAAGGAAAAGAAAAGCAGCACTGACGCTCCTTTCTCTGCCCCAGACTTCTGCTGGAACCTTGGGCACGTCACTTAGGGGAAAATGTGGCGAAGTCAGGTTAAGTGTGTGCTAAAGGGGGATTTTTGTTTTGGATTGTTTGTTTGTTTTTTAAAGACACGATTTTGCAAAACCTCTCCAGTCTTTCAATGTACTTTCAGCTGGAAATTTCAATGTGCAAAAATCACTGTATATATGAGTTGGGAAATTCCCGGTCAGGTCTAATTAACATTATAATTCTGATACAAAGGGGTGTGGCTGCATGGACTTCAGTTTAGACAAAAGCAGATGTGCTTCCGCATCAGACACTGCTCCCTCTGAGATGCACAGAAATTCCCCCTGCCCATTTCCAACATACTTCATGGTGCTTTGGATCACAAGACCGCAGGCCATCTATGGATTACAAGTCCCGACCCCACTGCCAGGTCCTTGCACAACACGAAAGGGAGGAAACTCTACCAGTAGGAATTCAGTTAAAATCCTTAGCTTGGGGAGAAAAAAATAAAAAAAGAACGATCTGCCTAGGAGAAAGGCATCTGGCTTGGTAGCAGGGTGGAAAGCACAATTCTTCAAACTGCCATTGCATATTTTTCACTGCAAGCCAGTGCAAAGCAAAACACGTATCCTGGGAAGCAAGAGGCCAGAACCCCAGTCAGAAACATTTTCACAAGATATCATCAGAAATCCACAGTCTCAGCATACCAGAGGCACATTCCTTCACACTTCAGTGTAAGGCATTGCCTGTCATATAGGGAAGAGTAAGCTGAATAAAGCCAGCTTGACTTGCATACGGGCCAGGATTTCAAGAGCCAGATCAGAAATTAGTAGGAGCTACACGAGAGCCCTGTAGCTAAACACCCGCATTTTGAGCACATCAGCCTAGGCTCTTCAGAAACATCTACATGAAGGCGTTCGACTGTTCAGCCAGCCTTTTTTTCCCATGTTGTGATGACAGCATGAGCTGTTCCCAGCATTGGCATGCCTCCACGGTTATTAGCAGCTAATAACCCAAGCATTTCTGGGCTCATCATCAGAGTATCTGAGGGTCTTTCAAGAGTTCAGAAGTATTTAAGAGTTTGGTTTGCTTTGGCTCTGGAGAGTGCAAGCTAGAAATCCGTGTGGCTTGATCCTGGACAGTCCTTGTAGGGAGATATGGATGGCTCTCCAAAGGGGAATCCCAGGGAGAGGCAAGTGGTCCAGGTGGTGGGAGGATGCTTTCCTTGCCTATCAACCTTGCCACCTTTTTTTGTGCAGTAGCCTAGTTTCAGAGGTGGAGTTATGGTGGGGATCTTTCAGGCTGGGGAATAAAAGGCAAGTGGCCCAGGTTGCCTGTTCCCTTGGGCAAGTGTTTCAACACAAGTCCTTAGAAGAAAAGAGCGAGAGCACATCATGAACTGCAGCTCCATGGCCAATGGATGGAGCCACAGCTGGATTTACAAGGCAGTCTCATCCCATGAGCTTATACTGGGGAAGCTGAACCTTCAAACTGAGACATCCAGGTACTCATTTTCTCTGTCCTGATCAGCCTTGGTCAGTGGATAGACTCCAGGTTGTCAAGACCAATGCAGAGGTAGAACCTTAAGTCACCCTACAGACTCCAAGATCAACCAGGTTGAATAGAGGTACTCACAGCATCAGCTGGGAGCTGAGTAGGGAAGCCTGGGCAGTTTCCATTTTTGGACTTTGGACCTTCATTTCGTGAGGCTGTCTCTAGAGACAATCTGTGCTGAATCACTGTGTCTTGCAGAGAGTACATTGAAGCCACTACTTGGATGGTGGTTTCATCTGAAATACTTGCCAGCACTGCTAGAGAATAAAACAGCTGGCCCGGCTCCAAAGTGGTACCACCATCAACTGTAACTGGATGGAAAGCGAGGGTCCTCTGTACTACATCAAAGCTTTGTCCCTTTTCACCTTCTGGGAGAACTAGAGCTGAGCACCATAGCCACTCATAACACTTGTCTCCATTCCAGTTTTTGTTCTAGAGCTCAAACACATCTGGAAAAGCAAAAACATCACCAAGGAAACATACTGCACTGAATAAGATGCCTTCGACCTGAGTCACCAAGTGGGACAGAGAGGAAAAAACAATCATTTGTAGACAAGGTGAAAGGCATTATGCCAAGGAATTGTGCAACAAACAAAACAAAAACAAACAAAAAATCACACCCATCGGGGAAGCTGCCTGCCTCAAGGAACCCCACAAATCAGAACCACCCACAATAGCTCAGCTATCTCTCAGCGTCCCTGTAAGCTGCAGAGCCAAGACATACAAGCATGCTGGGATCTCCTAGAAGAAATTTCAAGACTCCATGGTGAATATAAATCATGTCTTAATGCACTCACACTTAAATGTCTCTGAAGTGGTTCATGGTATTACAACACTGCTCTCTCCCATTAGCTTTCTAATGGGATACGTGAGTACCAGAGGCTTGGAAATGTAATCACAGTGCATCCCTTAATTGCCACGAGGGTCTTCAAAAGGTATCCATCAGCCCAGATCAGAAGGTGAAAAGTCAGCTTGCTATCACTTGTAGATACAGCGTTTCTATGAGCTGCTGTTAGCCTACCACCCCAGGCTCTGCTTAGCAGTAGATTACAGTCACACCAAATACAGCAATGGGCTACTTTCTACCCGTAAAAACTGTTGAGCTTGGGGTTTTTTTTACATGTTAGTCTTTAAAAATGTAGTTCTTCACTTCAGGGTAATTGAAAGATATTGAATCAAAAGCATTTTTAACTTCTCTCCCAAGAGTCCCCCCTAAAAGCCTTCAATAGGATCAACTGAAATAGGTTTTGTTTATTGGGGTTTTGTTTAATTAGTCCAGCCAACCAACAAACACTTCCGTCTACTTCAGTTTTTCTTTAATCCACACCACTTCTTTGGCAAAGCTGCATGATCCTCAAGCAGGTGTCCTTACCATCTACTACAGGGACATGTAGCTCTCCAGCTCAGCAGACTTTGAATCCTCAATATTAATAAGATTTGTCAGATACTATCTGCTTTTGTTAGATAAGATTCATCCCTAGGGGACTATTCTCTTTCCTTTGAATCTGGCAGAACAAATCCTACGGCTTGTCGATTTATACGGAGGTACATCCAGTTCTTCTTCCACAGAGGACTCCAGTACATAGGACTTTATAATCAATTCCGCATGAAGATTTGAGAAAAAATGTATTCTCTGACGGAGCCTTCCACAGAAGGATTTTAAACTGCTTCCAAGTTGTTATTTAAAAAAAAAAAAAATTATGCAAATAATGAAGTGTTAACAGCTCTTGCAGTATTTGGTGCTTTTCCCAAAGCCACAGCTCACAGGGGTTAACACACAAACCCAAGTGATTGTGTGTGCTCCGCGAGCCTCGCGTTTGCAAAAAAGAACATTTCAACAGTCCCAGAAACAGGTTAAACAAACATTTGCAAAGAATCACACAGGTATCACTGAGCTTGCCTTGGAATGAGAGGAATCTGCTGGAGAGGTTGGACGGTTGGGCTTGATGATCTTAAGGGTCTTTTCCAACCTAAACGATTCCATGATTCTGTGGGGTCTCTGGTGTCTATTCCAGGACTATTTTCTCCAATCCTTTTAAAGTCTGTGTTTCCGAGAGTTAAAACCTCACTGGTTGTAGCCAAACTTTTGTTTTATTTAAGGCATGAAGGGAACAATATTTATTATTCAAAGGAGCCAGTTCTCTTTCCTCCCTGCTCCCATTTTTGTCTTCTGCCTCTAGACAAGAGCGTCCCTACCCTGTGCTAATTAATAGATAGATAAAGGCTCACCTTGAGGTTGAGAGTTTTATAGAAAAATTAATTACAGATCCTGACTTTACAATTACCAGTTGAGATGCTCACATTATCTGCCACAAGACCCCCCCAGGGCTTTACCTGGCTAGAAAGAAGATTGCAATGCACATAGAGATGACTTTGAAGGCTGGAGTGAAAACTAATCTCTAGAGGAAGTGTAAGAGCATAGGAAGGGCCACCAAAGACCTCCATAATGATGACCTGTAGCTGGGGGACATCAACGGGTCAGAAGGAGAGAGAAACAATAATAGGTCAGATAAATTTTGGCAAGTACATTATAACATAAGAGAATGGAGACTAAGACCATAAGAAGATAATGAATCTACTGCACTGACAATGTGACATTCAGCGTCTGCTGATGGTGCTGAGTAGCTGCAAGTCTATTAAACAGGCTGAGAGTGGTTGGAAGAAGATGAAAGATCACAGCAGAGAGAAAGCTTTCCTTTGACAAGACATCTGAAAATGACAATATGCAAACTGCGTTGTACGTTCTCAGCTCAGCTTTTGGACCCAGCAATACGGAGCGGCTTAAGAAGATCAAGACCACTTGCATACTTACATCTCCGACCTGCAAACGCTTACATACACGCTTTGGTATTTGCTGAGTTGGTGCCTCATGCTCCCTGTTCCATAAATCCTCTTCTCTTTCAGGCTCAAGTGATGGAAAATGCTCTCTGAGCACACAAAATACTCACTGAAGTTAAAGCAGAACTTCAGCTAGAGAAGTACGGCAGAAAGTCACAGTCTGGAGAATACAAAGGACTCCTCATTTATAAAGCCAAATATTTAATAACCAGGAGACCTAAACAGAAATGTCATATTGGCACTGTGCAGCCGGGATTGCAGGGACTGATCTGCATGGGCTTTATCAGCACCTGGGGAGCTCGCACTGCCCATTGCTGCAGGCTGGGATATCCTTGCACTATGTGTGTGTACAGCCCATAATACATCTAGGATCTGTTCTCTATAGGCAACTTTGGTGTATTGGGTTTGCATGGCAAGGTTTTGGTAGCGGGGGTGCTACAGGGGTGGCTTCTGTGAGAAGCTGCTGGAAGCTTTCCCTGTGTCGGCCACTGGCCAAGGCCAAGACAATCAGTGACAGTGGTAGATCCTCTGTGATAACATTTAAGAAGGAAAAAAAAAAACTGCTGTGGAACAGTAGCCAGAGAGAGAGAGAAGTGACAGAACTGAGAGCAACAGCCCTGCAGACACCAAGGCCAGTGCAGAAGGAGGGGCAGGAGGTGCTCCAGGCACCAGAGCAGAGATTCCCCTGCAGCCCCTGGTGCAGCCCACGGTGGGGCAGGCTGTCCCCCTGCAGCCCATGGAGGTCCATGGTGGAACAGATCTCCACCTGCAGCTTGGGGAGGACCCCACGCCAGAGCAGGGGGGTGCCTGAAGGAGGCTGTGACCCTGTGGGAAGCCCACGCTGGAGCCAGCTCCTGGCAGGACCTGTGGACCCATGGAAAGAGAAGCCCAGGATGGAGCAGGTTTGTGATGTTGCCCTCATGGGGGCCACACGCTGGAGCAGTCTGTTCCTGAGGGACTGAACCCCTTGGAAAGAATGGACCCACGCTGGAGCAGTTCATGAAGAACTGCAGCCCATGGGAAGGACTCACGTTGGAGAAGTTCATGGGGGATTGACTCCCATGGGAGGGACCCCATGCTGGAGCAGGGGCAGAGTGTGAGGAGGAAGGAGTAGCAGAGACAGCATGTGATGAACTGACCTCAGCCTCCATTCCCCATCCCCTTGTGCCGCTCAGGGTTGGGGGACGAGATAGAAAATTTGGGAGTAAAGTTAAGCCTGAGAAGAAGGGAGGGGTGAGGAGAGGTGAATTAAAATTAAGTTTTTTATCCTCTTCTACTCTGATATGATTGGTAATAAATTAAACTAATTTCACCAAGTTGAGTCTGTTTTGCCCATGACAGCAACTGGCAAATGATCTCTCCCTGTCCTTATCTTGACCCGCAAGCCTTTTGATATATTTTCTCTCCCCTGTCCTGTTGAAGAGGGGAGTGACAGAGCAGCTTTGGTGGGCACCCGGCGTCCAGCTGGGGTCAACTCATCACATTTGGGCACATGCATAACTTAAAAAGCAGTTTAAGTCAATGCCTTACCTATACAGGTTTATACACCAGGCCAAACACCGCAGTTCATAATCTGGTACTAATTCTCCTCCATGCCCAAGGTGCTCAGAGCAGTTAGGAGCACATCCCCCAGCTTTAAGAGGAACCATTCATTAAGGATGAGCTGGTCCAGTGCAGAAAAAGCTGCGTTTCTCCATGCATGCAAGGTGTTGCCAGCCAATTCTATAAATCAGCTTGTTGGAAAAATTACCAAAAAAAAAAAAAGGCAATTAAGTGTCACATCAGCAACATGTCAATGCAAATGGGAATTCCTCACACCATATACTCCCAAGCCATTTTTACAGTCCTTATTAGAGGCACGGTTTTGCGGTGGATGAATCCTTTAAAATTGTCTTTCAAAAACCCTATGAGATTAAAAAAGAAAAAGTGCCCGAGTGACTGTCACAGGGAAACAAAGCAAGAAAAGATGGGGAAACAGTGAGTTGTGGACCACTGTTGGTGGGCACTTGAATAGGAGCCCTGTGCTTGACACCACTGCGACTTTGAACAAAACCGAAGTCAAACAGCTATTTGTCAAGGGGTACAAATGCACACAAGTGGTGAGAACCTGGCCCTGCTGTAAAAACGTGTCAGGGACTTTTCTGTAGGGCTGTGCTGAGCCCCCTGATGGATCGTTGTACTCGAAGGACAGCATTGTGAGCAGCAATAATAAGACATCTGGTCCGTTCTCTTTCTGAAAGAATATTTTGGCTCGGCTGAAACCACGTGAGCAGTTCCTTGTACAATGCACAGACGCGGCGTCTCATCGCCACTGATCCGCAGTGCCAGGTCCGTCCTCCCCCGCACCCAGCAGCACCCCTCCAGCCTCAGCCTGGCTCCGTGATGAGCAGCTGGCATTCGGCGTGCCCTTCGCATCGCTCCACCTAGACAGCTATGAAAGCACCAGCATTGCATCAACCACCACAGCCTCCATCGCCCCACTGCATCCCTCCTTGTAGGCCTGCCCATTCCTCTGGCATGGCCACACAGCGGTGAGCTGGAAGAAGAGGTAGGCACCAGTACCGGCTATTTACAGACACAGACTTTCCCCCGCAAAGGGGACAACCTCTGACTAAGAAGGTGTATTGGGTCGAGCAGCATAGGGATGTGCTTTCTATTGGTATGTAGAAAGGGGTTGATAACACACCAATGTTTTGGCTACTGCTGAGCAGTGCTCAAACAGCATCAAGGCTGTCTCCCCAATATTCCCCCTCCCCCAGTGGGCTGGAAGCGGGCAAGATCTTGGGAGGGGACATAGCCAAGACACCTGACCCAAACCAACCAAAGGGATATTCCATACCATGTGACATCAGCTCAGATATAAAAACTAAGGGAAAAGGAAGAGGAGGGGGGACATTTGTCTTCTGTGACGTTTTGTCTTTGGGAAGGAACAACTATGTATAAAGCCCTACTTCCTGGGAAGTGGCTGGACATCACCTACTAATGGGAAGTAGAGAATAAAATCTTGTTTTCTTTCCTTTTGCTACCACACGCAGCCTTTGCTTTACCTTTTTTTTTTCTTTATTAAACTGCCTTTATCTCGACCCACGAGCCCTTTGATTTACTTTTCTCTCCTCTGTCCGGTTAGAGGGGAGTGATAGAGCAGCTTTCGTGGGCCCCTGGCATCCAGGCAGAGTCAAACCACCACAGAAGGGTTTCTCAGACACGATACTCAGGACGCGTCCAAGTTGACACACACACAAACTTGCACAGCACAGCCCCTCTGTGTTAAATCTGCCTCGCGGGCATGGGACCACGGCACACAGCGTCATCTCCCCAACCAGAGAGGGAAGGATGTGCAGCAGGACGTGAGGATTTTATCAAGCTGCTAGTGCAAATGGGCTCCTCATCCACAGGTAAACCAGCAGCTCCTGTGAAGCCATCCACTTTCCTTCCCGTGCATGGGCAGGACCCGATGCAGCTGCCTCACAGGCACAGCCCCAGGGAAGCGGGCATAAATTACAAAGCCTAATTTATGTAAAAAATACAAAGTTACTATAGAGAATTTCAGTTCTGAGCACAATTTAACAAAAATCCCGGAAAAAATAGGGACTTAACACACTTCAGCAGACCTCCCGTGACACCCTGGACCCTACAAGTGATGAGGGGAGCTGGGATCTGGCTGGGGATGGACTCAAGACATAAAGAAAATAAGGGAAATAGAAGCAAAGAAAGGAACAGCAAAGCAGAGGAAGTAAAAAGAAGGATGTCTCTGTGCTTCAGATATTTCAAAACAGAGGCCCCACTTTCCAAATAACGTTTCACTGGAGGAGGAAGGGGGAGGAGAGGGTAGGCTGGTTTTCATTTCATTTGCACTTTGAAAACACCATTTTTCCACACATCCACTGAAGTGCAAATTTCCACCGAAACCATTTAAAAAGAGAATGTGCCTCAGAGCTGAAGTTTTCAAAACCACATCTGTTCGAATTTATAAAGCCACGGTTGAGAAAGCCCCCAGCAGCCCCTCACTGAAGGAGCAGTGAACAGCGTTTCCTAGCACAGCATCCAAAAGCACCCCAGCACCCAGCAAGCCAGAGTGCTGCAAGACGGGCAGAGCAGTACCCCCCAGTTGAGAAGAGGGCTGCAGAGATGACACAGAGACCAATTTCTTCTGCTCCAGCCTTTGGCATGGACCATGCCAGTGCTGGGAAGAGAGATAAGGAGCTGCGGCTGCCGGGTGTGCAAGTGGGTGATAAATGGGGTGCTTGGTCATGCAGCCCCCGCGCTCCCGGCACTGACCACCAGCACCTCTGCAGCTCCTGGCTCATCTGGAGAGCACAAGGCTGCCCATCTTTTTGTCCTTTTGTAAGGAGCTGAGCAGTGCAGGCAGCTGCAGGCAGGACGTGGGTTTAATATCAAGGAAAGAGGGACGTCACCCATTGCTGAGTCTTTCCAGCTCCACCACAGCCGTGCCGGACCCCAGCTCGGTACTCGGGGCAGGCAGATGGCTTTGTACAAACAGCTCATGGAGGAGAAGTCTGGAAACCTCTCCAAATTCCCTGCCGGCACAGCAGCAGCCTCCCCCTGCCTGGCTGGCAGTTGGCAGCGACAGTGCTGTGTGCCTCGAGATGCCGCATGCATGGAGACCCTTTGCCTGCAGCTGCAAGGGGCTGGGAGGGGAGGGCCATGGCCTTGGGCACGGGGATGGTCCCCATGCTGGCAGCTGCAACTGATGGCAGGGATGCCTGGGGGAAGCAGGTGCCCCCTTCCCAACGGCTGGGTGGGAATGCTGGCACCCAGGGCTGACGGTGCCTTTGAGAGACGTGATCCGTTGGCTCGGTGCCTGCTGCCAACATCTGATGCCCTGACAAAGGAGCCATGCATCCCCAGCAGCCAAGGGAGCTCAGCTCCGGTGCACCCCACGAGGCTCCTTCTCCCTCCAAGAAGAGCTAACAGGAGGGACATAAACCATCACACCCACACAGCAATCAGCTTCACCTTCCTAAAAAGCCCCTTGCTACAGGGCACATTGGCAACTCCTACGGGATTTCTTCCTTGGGGGTCTCTCTCCCCCAAGCACACGCACCAGCCCCCTTTCCAGCAGTGTGGCCAGCACTCGAGGTCTGTGTTATTTTGCATCCCTGTTTCTGCCTCTTCCCAGCACGCTCTGGCGATGGAGCCGGACAGCTCATTGGCACCCTCAATCTGCTCCCAGAGAAGATGACATGCCAGGCACCAAGCTGTCCCCTGCTGCTGCGTGGTCCTCCCCTACGACCTGCACCCCACCTTTCTGAAGCCTCTCCCAGTCTGTCTGCAATGGGACAAGGACACACAGACCTGTTCAACTCCCACCAACCCCACTGCAGCTTACCTTCTGGGTCTTCAGCATCCCCATCATCAGCTGTGGAGACTGCTGTCCCAGAGTCATTCCAGCCTGTAAAAGTATGTATTTTGGGTAATGTGGCCACCAGACCCCAATTAGGTGGCATTAGAGCACAGTAGCTGGTCAATGTGCTGCTCCTTTCCTGGAAATTTTAAGGTCCATGGGTTTTGCAGTGCAACGGAGTCCTTTGACATTCAGTTGAATATATCTAATCCAGCCTGCAGAGCAAAGACACCACGGTCTTTAAATGCATCCAGAATGGCTCATGACTTTCTCCTGGGAAGACATGAAGAGGGCAGTAATTCATCCCAGTCCACCCTGCTGTGCACAACCTCCGCACATTCACGCTGTTTCAAGGACAAGGTCATGCCCTCCCTTTCCTTCTCACCAGCACCCTGTGCCTCTGGTCTCCCCCTTTGCTCTTTGCCAGGTGCCAAGAAGGGTCCACAAAACCTTTTCACACACACACCCCCCAAAGCTCCCTGCAGCTGCTGCACAGCAAGCTCAACCTGCTGGGCTGAGCAACCTCTGATTTCCCTACCCCGTGCCCTTGAAACCAGATGGCAAGCCAAAGTTTTCTCTGACAAGCAAAGGAATCAGAACTGACACGATTGGAAAAAACAAGCTCAATTCCTCTTGGCAGGATATTAATTTAGAAATCTCTGGTGTCATCGCCCCAATTCACAATGAATTTGGATCCAAGCTTTCCTAGTGCCAGACGACACAGAGATTTGACAGAGAAGGTAATTGGAGGAAATGGCTTTGTAATCTAGCTATTGTGCTGGCAAGATCCAGCTCTCCTAAAGAACAAGGTTCGCTTCCTGGCATGGCTGATTCATCATCTTTTATTTGTCCCCAGTGCCTCTTGACTTTCCTCTGCCTAGCAGGGATATCCCCGTCCCTTCAAAGCAGCATCGGAGGCCTGCTGGGCGTTCAGGCCTTCTCCCAGCCTGGTGAGCAGCAGCAATGGGGAGATGAGCCCTGTAGGGTCAACTCCAAAGTCCAAGGGGCAAGGAAAAGAGCACACTTGAGCAAGCATTGTGGCCTGCACATCCCTTGGGCAGCATGCACACCAAGTAGATGGAGCCAAGCTCCACCAGTGGTGTGGGCTTGTGCCATGCTGGCAGGAACAAGGATGGGGGACATTCAGGTGGAAGCAAACCCACCCAGAGAGCCCCAGGGCCCCCTTCCACTTCACATAAATAACTGTGAGGGTGGGCAAACCTGAGCTGGAGCAGAGTTTGGACCAAAGTTCATGATTGCATCATTAGTGACCTCCCAAAGTGGCACATACTGGCCAGAAAAAGGAGGGCACCTGCTGAGGGGTTACCTACCAGATACAGGTCCTAATTGCTGGATCACTCATTCTTATCCTCCTTCTGAAAAAGATACCATAGACACAGGCTGCACTTGGGGCTAAAAATAAGTATTGAAGGACAAAAGAGTTTGCCCTGGTGTCCCAACAGGAAAGCAGGAAAAAAAAAGGGGGGGGGGGGGGGGAAACAGGGTGGAAAGGTTCCAAAACATGGTCCGTGCTGAGCTGAACAGCGCTCACCTAGAAATGTTCATGTACGCAGGTCACAGATCATAATACGCAGCATTTTCCCACTGCTTTAGTAATAACAACCATTTTACTGACTCATGCCATTCCACTAATCACTTTGGTTTACTAACTGCAGTTATCTAGACTGGATGGTGCTCTGCTCTGGATGGATGTCAGATCCACTCCCGAGCTGCACGTCTGAGATCTGATCATTTGGCAGCTGGGGCAGTGTGAAACCCTATACCTGCTAGTTCTGCAGATCCCACCGATGGCCAGAAGTCCCCATCGGGAGCCCTGTTAAAATGAGCTCTTGCCCTTCAGAAGGCTCCTCTCTAGTTAAATAAACAACTTGGAGGATGGAGCATAGCAGCAGTCTAAAACATACCCTGATATCTGAATACATCTTTTAGCTCCATGACCCGATTCCTTGACGAAGCTAGCACCAGAACACTGAGTGCATACGAAGCCAGGGATTTTGTGGAGGAGGAGGGGAAGAGCTCAATTATTTTTCTTCATCTGCTAGCAAAAAAATACTGGGATAGTAAACAGCTAGCAATCACATAGGAATGCCTGGGAGAGCTCTTACCTACTGGCATGCAGATCTCATCTGGAATTCATTTATTCATGTTCACTATTGATGCTATTAAACTACAGAGGTGGTTTGGGAAGGACATATTCAAAAGAGACCTGAAGTTACTGAAGAGGCCAGTCTCCACTGCCAATGTCACCTCTGGAAATAATGTAACCGAACCAGCAGACTAGCATTTCAGAAGAAGAAATGCCATTTCAGCAGCACCAGCACCACGTAAAAATCCAGCGTTATCAAACAGGTATGGCTCCCATCGCCCTGAAAGGCAGGATACTTCCACCTCCTGTCTGCAGATTTATTAGTGTTGTCTCCTCTATTATACCACAAGTCACAAAGGTCCGAATTCATCCGTGGGATCAACCAAGATGAGCTAGCGACACAGCATCTGGTTCTGCAGCTGGTAACTGCCCATCACACCTGGCATTACCACCGAACAGCTTCAGTGGGATGAATCCTGAGGGTCACGATCTCCTGCAGGAAAGACTGCACAGAAGAATGGTGTATTTACCCCGCCGGTTTTGTTCTGCATCCCATTTTGCTGCTAATTCCCTCAGAAAGCTTTCCTAGAGCAGAGGATCGCCTGCATCTCATTCAATTACCTTCTGTAACTTAAACTGCTGAAGAAAACCCACCTTAGTTTTAATCATTTTGAGCTCTGAAGAAATCCCACAGCCTGGTGGAAAATGTAGTTCTAATTTACATATTCCCCTCAAGTGCTGTCTTATATGTCTTGCAACAATATATACGTAGGTATGTACCAAGATTCACTTAGCTTACCCTGAATGTGGTTCCTCCAGAGTCTGAAAAGCAGAAGATATGCTGCCTGCTTCTTTTTTGGGGGGTGTTAAGTGGGAAGTCCAACAGGAAAGCAGATGCCTCCTGGGAGCTCCACACTGCTCTCCACCATGAGTTTCTACAGGCAGCTCCAGGGCTGGGCTTATGCTCAGCAGTGCTCTAGGGTGGGACCACACATACTCAGGTTGAAGGGAAAAAAATGCACACGAAGATCATGGAAGTCTCAAGGCAAGTAAATTACTGTTAATTGTGAGATATTTGATTGCAAGAAGCACCAGATGGCCAGCCATCTGTTTTTTATTATAAAATTAAACAAGATTAACCCAAACAGGATTTCCTCAGCATTCTTCTCTGACTGGCTCACAAATACATCTTTAACACCTATGCTACAAATACAGCACAATCAGAAGCTCTTCCTGCCTTTCCCTAATCTACTTGGGCTAAATACTCTGCTGAGTAATGCCCTTGCATGTAAAGATTTCCAGGGGATGGATTAATTAAGAGATGAGAGAACTGGGAAAGGTCAGCTCAAACAGAAGTAAAGTAACCCCAGCAGGACGCTTTCCTTTTATTCTGCTACAACACCAAAATCGGGTTAGAAGGGCACAAGCGAAAGGGCGGGAGAGGATGTTGCCAAGGGCAATGGGTTGCCAGAGGCAAGCACAGCTGGGGTACCAACCTCTCCTGCCAGCATCGGCACCCAGTTGGTGCTGCGATGGAAAGGGATAGAATAGCAAAAGCTGGGGAGAGTGGCCAGAGCCCTTGTCCTCCGTCTGTCTCCTCTCAAAGGCAGCAAGACCCTCCCTCCTCCCCTCATCCTCCTCCCCAGTGTGGTCCCCTCCATCACCATCCCTAAGGCAGGAAAGGCCAAACCTCTCTCCCTAAGACTAATTCAATCCACCCACTCTGTGAGGCACTGAGGGTGGCTCAGCACACAAACTCATCCCACCAAAGAGAAGTGCATGACAAGGAGGGGTGGCAGCATCCTCCTGGCTGGCGAGGGCATGCACACAACCCAATTTAAGCACACAGCTCAGGCGCTATGCATGCAGCCTCACATCACTGCTGAAAGTCTCTCACTCCAGTGCCTCTAAAAGCTCGGGCATTTTCTTTGCCTTTCTACACGTATGCTCCTTACCCCCATCCTCTGCATCACCAAAACACCACTCCTGCCTTTGTCCCAGGAAGTTCAGCACTGCAGCTCAATTTTGCTTTGTATGCTTAGTGATAACAATGTCTTTTGCAGATGTCAGCTGTTCTTGGCTTCAAGATATACAAATTCTTGAGATCAAGCCCTGCAGAAATCATAGAATCATAGAATCATAGAATCATAGAATGTTTTGGGTTGGAAGGGACCCCTAGAGGTCATCTAGTCCAACCCCCAAATCAGCTCAGACAAATTTTGCCTAGCAAGCTGGGCTTGCAGGACCCACTAATCCAGCAAGTTTTCAGCCCTCAGCTAACAAACCTGCTCTGGGAGTCAGCTGCCTCTCACGCTCTCCCTGGAAGCTGGGCTGCTGCCAAGAAGGCCTTTCCCAGCCCACCCAGTTACCCCTATGCACACGTTACGGTATCAGATCGGATCTCGAAGCTGAATTCTGCCAAGCCCCTGTCCCTCTGCAAGCTTTTTCATGCAGATTACGCAGGTCTTCATTTGTTTGAAGCAAATTGGTTGTGAATTGAATATAAAGGATGTTCCAGGGCAGACGTCCCCTTGCATCATTCCCCAGCGTAAATCCCCAGGACACAGTGCATCCAGAAACTATCAATAATACCCCACTCGCACCCTCCCGTCTTATCACGTACAGACACACAACCTGTTGGGAGAGTTTAATTGCCCATCAGCCAACAGGCCAGGGCTCTAGCTCACGCAAACATTTTTGGTTATTTGTTCAGCTTTGAGTATCTTCACTTTCAGGGCTACCCTGGAGAGAAAAATGCCATGGTCTTCTTTCTCAGATAGAAGCCAGCCAGCTTGCCGCACCCCAGGCTGTTTGCAACTCCTATCGGAGGCTGGGAAACACCGTGCATGATTCCAGCTCGCACCCATTCGCAGGGTGACAGGGTGACACAGCTCCTAGACAGATGTGTCCCATGGCCACTGCCCCTTTGGCATCTTCTCCAAATGCAAAAGGAGAGAAGTGTAGCTGGGTTTTGCTTGGCTGCTCACCTGCAATCCAGAGACAAGCTTACTGCTGGGCAAGCTTGTGGCTTGCATCTGGACTCAGCTCTGGCCAGACACAGCAGACCCGGAAACATAGTCAGACTCCTACCCCATTCATATCTGACTCTGCATTTGACAGACTCATGGTCTTTTTGCATGCAAAGACAACATGTGCGCTGCAGGATGACTGTAGTTTGGGTGGAGTCTCCAACAAACAACAGTTTGACACCCCCACCACCCACCCCCCACTACAATACCAAGGCAAATGAACCTAAAAGGCAGATGCTGACAGAGCTGACCTTCCCACTGCAAGCGCTGGCTCGCCTGCCTCAGCAGCAATTAGCAAAGGGGGCACAGACAGAGGAACCATCCTCTCCTTCCCAAACTGCAATTCCCAGGCTGGAGGTGGCCCAGCAGTCCAAGCTGCCCATCATCTACTTCATTTGGATGCTCCTTCCCCACCAGCCACACCAGTTCTTCACTGGTGCTGCTCCTTGCCAGAAATACAGGCTGCCTCCTGGACCGCTGCAGGTCCTGCTGCCTGAATGAAGCCAGCCCCATCCTTCTAGTGGACAACTTTACATACCTGGGGGTTTTAGGATGACAGACTGTCCCACGCACACCCCAGGGTGATTAGATCATCCAGGCTTTTTATGTGTTATGCAAAACATATAACTTCTTCCGTTTTGTGATATGGTCTGTCGTTAAAAAAAAAAAGAAAAAGGTCTCAAACATGATAAAAGCATGAGCTGCACACCAGTCATGTTTCCAGCCAGCTCACTGCTTCTTTTCATCCTACTGGAAGCCACTGAATGGAGATCAAGTTCCCCTCAACGACAGGCCATCCATCTCTTTCAGGCCAAAGCCCTCAGTCTTGCACACACGCAAACATAAGGGCAGTTCTGCCCTGCAGAGGAAGACATCGGTAACATAAAACACGGTCCATGTACAGGCACGGTCAGGGAATTAACTGAAAAGCTCTAACACATCTTCTCTTCTTTTCTCCTTATCTTTTCCACAAGAGAGAGCCAGGCTTGCCTCATACGTGGACTAAATTGTTTGGTTTTCCACAATCTTATTCTCAGAAATAACTGTTTCACTCTGAGCTGGTATTTCCCCAGAAGAACTCAGTCCAAGGCAGACACCTCAGGTGGAAAACTCCAGTCCCAACCAGCAAAGGTATGTGCAACTGAGAAGAGCATCCTATCATTAAGAAGGAGCAAGGAATTACTACATAAGCACATACTTACAAAGCGTATCTTATAAAGCCAGTTTTTAACACAAAGGAACAGATGCTCTGAGAAAAGCCCTGTGCAAAACGTTCCCTTTGCCAAAAGAGTAAATGGAAACCCACTTTAGCTGAAGAATCAGCTTTTAAAGGCAATCCCTAGTAAAATGAGGTATAAAACTGAAGTCAGAGCATTTCCACTACTTTCTTGTCTTTCCAGCAGAGCATCCACCGGGCTGGGCTTTCACTGACAATCACTCCTCCACAGCCAGCTGGGGAGATGCCCCAGTAGGTGGAAGCACACGAGAAATTTAAAAAAAAAAAAGCAGTTAAAAGATTTTTACAAGCTTTTTAAACATGATTTATCCATGCTGGGTATTCCTCTATCTAACCAGATGCTTCCAAATGTCTGGCACTAGAGAAAAACCTATAATTTTACCCCATGACATATTACTAATCTACATTAGACTTGCATAGAAACAACTGGCTGCTGTTGCAGCCAGGGGGGAAAAAAGTAAGTGGATTACACCATAAAACAAAAGAGACTTCAAATAGCTGTAGTACTATCTCGGAGGAGTTTCATAAAAAGCCGGTTCAGTCTGTCAAATGTGGATTGGAAGGGGGGCTGCATGCAACCCTGGCTCTCATGAGCTGCCTGGGGAATGAGCTTCCAGGGACACTTTCTTTCAAGAGAAGAGTCTCTCACATCTTTGTAAGCAACTGAATAACGGAGTTGGGATGGGAAGCCCCCATCCGAGCAGGGATTATCTGCTTTCAGACAGAGGCATGTAAGAATTGGACTCTACCAGATCACAGGTTGCTGCCAGTACCAGGCGTATATATAACTCCTGCAAGGTCTCACAATGTTTGATAGCACAGGGACCACAGTGCATGTCTTTTATCAGCTGGCTATATGTGATGCACAGATACCACTGGGAAAAACAGAGCTGATACAACTGGGGAAAAACAGATATGCTTTTAGCCTGAAGAATGGCTTGTCTGCTTTTTCCCAAATCTATCGGCTAATCTAACAAGAGACGTTATTTCCTATGAACCTCACATTGGCTGTGGGAGTGCTGCCGGCAGCAAGACCATTGGTGCGTAAGGGAGAGAGCTGGCTTGAAACACACGTTGCTCTTGTTCCCGTGGCAGTACAGCTACCAAACGGCTTTTACAAAGCATCATCATTTGTGCAAGTTCATGAAGGGGCCCAGAGAAACAACCCTCAACTAGAAGGGACCTGCAAGGGCAAGGGAAAAGATGAGTGGAGAATTTCATGCTCACTACCAGCCCTGCTGTTAGGATTTCATGTGCTGGCTCATGTGGAGCTGTGCCTGCAGCACCAGAGATAGGAGAGAGTCCTGCTCCCGGGTGCAAGGCAGAGATAAGGCCCCTGGGACTGATAGAAGCACAGAGCACGAATCAGTCCCAGGTTTGCAGGAGGAGGTGAAGACCACTGCACGAGGCAATCCAGCAGAACACCTCGGATGAGTTTTACCTATCCTGATGAATACAGTGCTGGTTATCAAGAAGATGCTACTGCTAAAAATGGTGCAAAACCCTACCGCTTCAACGTGGGCTCCTTGGCTCTCCCAAACCAACACTCTCATCTTCGCCCCCAGCAACTGAACAACGAGAGCAACCAGAGAGGCTGTGCACTACGAAAAAGCTCGAACAACACCTCAGCTGACTCAAAATCAGAACTGAATGTGTTTCTGGTTAAGATAGTGGCTGAACTTACATCCTACAGCAGCAAAGGGAAAAAAAAAACCTCCTTACCTGTGAACTACAAGTCCTGGAAACAGTCAACGGCTTTGCTCTTCCCCCATCAGTTGTCTCCAGCAGCCTTCTAATACGAGGCATGGGATTGAGTCTTGTTTTGAACCTGTCTCCCTTGCTGTCTTCCTCTAATGCATAACTTCAGCTGTCAATGAAGGGGGGGTGAGGAGGGGTGATTAAATCAGCTAACAGTGAATCCCTGCAGGAAGGTACTAATTGTGTAACACAAATCTGATAACTCGCAGTTCATTGAAAGTTCCCTTTTCCATCACCATGCAAGTTGAAACAGTTTTAGCTCCAAAGTAACATGGATATAATCCAATGCCTTGTAAAGTGGAAGTGGTTGGTCACTCACTTGAGAAAAAGGGAAGGGATTTGTGAGATCCCAGGTAGTATCTCTGGTGCTGTATGTTGCCATGTTCTCCCATCCCCAGGACTTGCTTGATATTAGTATAAATACACAATATAGCACCTGTGTGTGTATATATATATAGTACAAATAGTATAAAGAGGCCAATTTCAGTAAATTCTAGCAGTCTCTTTTACGGATAACCATACAATTCTTCTTACTAATGATTGCTGCTGCCCTAGCAGATCAGATTGAGACCTCATTATGCCAATGACAGAAGAAGCCTCAAGAGAGCTTGCTGTACCTTTGCCAGACGCCCCAACTTTCTGAACAGCTGAAGATTACAAGAAGTCACAGAGAACCCCCTGAAGGCCCCAGGATCTGATCTTACAAGTCAGGATTAGCTGAGCAGAGATCAGCTCCCATTGGTCAGTGACATTCCATTGGCTTCAGCCAGGCCAAGATTTCTTACCCTGGATATCAGCTGTGAGCATAGGAGCACCACCTGTAACTCAGGAGCGGGCATCCCTTGACAGAGACAATGAGCCGCTGATGTAAGGGATGTACCATTATTCATGGGAGCCATCTCCACATTGGAACAACACTCAACACATGGAAGTGGATCAGAAAATGCATGGCCAAAGAGAAGGACCCTTCAAGCCAGAGCTGCTTTCCAGCCAATGCCAGATCATCACCAAAACTTGACTCAATCCCCAGCATTTGCTTCCTTTTATATTCTGCATGACAACAAGTCATCTTTGGGGCTATACCGTCTCCAAAGGCATCTTTGCCTGCACAGACTGTCCTTACACGCAACGCAGATGGGTCAAATGAGAAACAGCCTCCCCTCCCCCCAAACACCCCCCACGTCCAACACACACCGCAGGCAACAAGCTGCTCGTCTCACAGAGCAGAAGGGAATTAAGCAGCCTCATACAAGGTGATCCAGGCCAAGAGGTATCTGGGACTTTCTCACTGACATAAGATAAAAGAGGTTGCCATCAAGAGCAATGGCAAATTGCAGGGAGGAGGCACAGTGTACAGAAGCAGTTACCCACCCATACAAGTAAATCCCATTTACTTCCACCAAACTACCTGGACCAGACTTTCCAGCCACATAAAGGAATATAACCCACTGATGGTGATGGATGCTGGCAATTTATACCTGGAGATGCTCTTAACCTGTATACAAACAGCACCCGGGGCTGAATCCAGTTTGAAGAGCGGGTTTTCAGCTTTACATGAGCAAATCCACCCGAGTAAAGCGTGAGACTTTTGCAAGTCTACAATTTCAGAGGAGTCGTGGAGATGAACTTGTCTTGGGGTCTGGTTTTTGTTCTTTATTAATCATTTTCATGGGCCTTTACACTTTTGGATTCCAGCCTGACTGGAAGCAGCAAACGCTGGAAACCTCGCAAAGCTTTCCAAATGTGAAACTTCCCTCCCTGGAAAAGGTTTAATGCACTTCAGGGTTGCACCCAGACTTTGAAAGACTGAGCCAAGCAGTCAACCCTCTCAGACACTCAGGACGTTCACCTGTCGGAGAGTTTCCAACCTGAAATACAGACTTTCATCCTGAAGCATCTTTCGCAGAAGGAGGACCAAGAGATCACCTGGTGCAAAGGGGTGATGGGGCTGACAGGCACAGCTGAGATGGTGCCCAGAGAACAGCTCGTGATAGCAAGCCATCGGGGCTGCTGATGCTTTCCTAGCTAAACACCCACTTTTCATCCTTTCCCAGGGATCTCCTAGGCTCCATCGCCCTCATCCCATAATTAGATTGAACAAACAATGTCTGGTGTTCGCCTCTACAGAAAGATGTCTCAGGCGAGCTTTAGAAAGCCTCAAGTAATGCCAAAATCAAACGTGGCAGAGACAGGCGGAGCAAAGCTGCCTCTCAGCCAAGAGAGTTGGAGTGTGCACGGGGAAGAGCCTCCCGCTCTCTGTTATTTTATTCTCTAGACTTACAATGAGGGCTATTCTCTCATGGAAGGAGGAATCCAAACCCTTCCAGCTTTTTATTGATTCACTGCAAAAGGAAGGTATAGATTCTCCTCTGCCAGCCAACTTCCCATTAAAGCAGCCACCTCAGGCCCATGATGAACCGGTCGAGCTGAACCAAGAGGAAGCAGCGGCCAGTGGCTCTCAGGAGCTTGCAGAATTGGTGTTTCCGACTGACTGCCTCCCTCACTCCTTCGAACCCCTCAACCAAAAACACCGCATTCACCAGGCCAGACATGACAGGAAATGAGAAGAAAAACTTTCTCTCCATCACCACTCTTCTTTATAAAACAGCCACCCCTGCCTCCCACCAAAGCAACAGGGCAACCTTGAATTTCAAGCCAGCCATTGGAACAAGTTGGCTGACTTAAGAGACAAGAGCCCCAGACCACATCTTCAAGGGCTCTGCATCCTCCGCACAGCGCAGGAATTCCCGTAACTTTCATCCTACATAGGTTTTAGAGTGAAGCCACATGGAAAAAGAAAGCCAGGAGGGAGCGCTGCCATGCCGCAGAGGGCTCATGGGCTGCTTAGTGATGTCAGGTCCTGCATTCAGGTGGTGTGGTCTCAGGTATTTTACCAGTCCTTGATGAAAGGAGGCAAAAATGATGAAAACGCCCTCCAGAGGAGGTTCATATGGCTGTCATGGATAAGCCCAAGCTGAGCAAATCCACTTTCTCCCAGTCATTACCCAGGACAGTGAGTGACAACAAGGTTGCAATGAGGTGCCTGGAGGAAGGGAGATGCCAGCTTGCTGGTTCGGAGACCAGAAATCTGACTTTCCTTCCCTCTCACACCTTCTGCTCTCTGGAAACAGTATCCCGCAGACCTAAACTGAAGCATCCTGCAGCACAGCCTGTTTAGGGACAGCCCAGGGGACACCTTAGACGCAGTCTGGGACCCCCCAACAACCCATGCAACACCAGGCAAGTGCTGGGACCAGCAGGGGTCCCCCCTCTTACCCACCTTCAACAGGGTTGGGATGTGAGCTCCGGGGTTGGGCACTGCCTCTGGCTGTGTTTGCACAGCCCAGCTCGATGGTTTCACTCTCTTGAGACTCCTGCAACCCAAGCCTGAAATCATGAGGATATTCAAGTATCATGTGCCCATCAGGCTTAGACCCACAGCATTGCCCCGATCGATCTGGAGCTAATGCGAACAGATCCTGGAGAGTTGGTGGCGATGGGAGCCATAACCCTGAGATGCAGATAGACACACCCTGACGCATGACGACCGTGACTTTGGCTTATTGTGCATCCCGATTCCCTGCTGCAGAAGACATAAATGTGCCTGTAGGTGGCCCAGAAACACTGACGTATTAAAAAAAAAAAGGGGAAAAAAAAAAAAAGAAAAAAGAATGAATGCAGTGTCTGTCACCCTTTCACAGAATTGGTATTTTCTGTGTGTAACTGGTGCTTGTTTTTCAAAGATTTACATTTTTGTGTGTGTGTCATTCGCTTTTCATGCATTTTGAGACCTCGAAGCTTAGAAATTCAAAACACTTGTCAGTCACGTCAATCCTTCTGGACAAAACAGAGCTGCCACTTGGATGGATGGAAAAAAACCACAACAAACAAAACGCACTTTTCGATCAAGCTGTGACTCGGTCACCCTACTCAATGCAAGCAAGACAATGTTTAGAGTAAGCAAAAAGAAAGATCTGAGTTTTCATACTCGTCGGTGGAACTAAATTGATTAAGGTCATTTCCTAGGTAGGTTTGAAATCTTCTGCAACAATTTTTTGAAAAGAAAAAGAAAAGTGCCCCCCAAAAAAGGGAAAAGTCACTACTGCAAAAACATTAAATCTGCTTGGGTAACTCAGAATATATGTTGGCAAGGCAACATATCTCAGCTTGAACAGTAAACCTGCTATGTCAGAGGCTCTGCAACATATGAAAGAGACTTGGGTTTCAATATATCATGCTGAATTTACTTCTTTTCAGCCTTTTGCGGCAAAGTGTTTGATGTCTGTCCTTTCACTGTTGCAAACGATAGGATGACCTCACTTAAAAGTTTCCTGACCTTTGCTGTTGTCGGTATTGTTCTGTTAAAATGTAATTTAACTCTTTTTCTTTAGTCTGGAAATAACACTGTACAGACAGCAAACATGATAGTGGTTTGGTTTTTTACCCCCTAACCCAGAGGCGAGAGGTAAAAACATCCATCATCAGAGTGGGCTTAAAACCAGATGATGTCAAGAACTGTATGACATACAGCGACCCAGACCCTCTGCCTGTTGAGTTGCACTGATTTCATACTTCACATCAGAGCTAAGCCCACTGGCATCAGCAGAGGGTCTGGTTGGCTTCCCAGCACTTTCTTGTAAAGATATATACTTGCTTGGTTAGGTAAATAATCAGAAGGGCTTTGTTCTGATGCTCTTACTCCAGTGATGAAAAGTACTAGAAGAGCATCCTACTCAGTATTTTAGCCATAGGATTGAGTGGTCTCCCTGGATTCACAGCATCACTGGGACGCTGGTATCTCTTTGGTATATAAAGTTATAGCATTTCCAGGATAAAGACCTTTAGCTAAGGTCTTACATGTACTCCACATAATCCCCAAAAGCCAAATAGATCAAAACCTACAAGAAAAAGTGGACTGTTTTCAAACAGCAACTACCAAAATGGCAGGAGACTGATTTTTCTCGTAACAGAGGGTGTTAGAAGAGTCAGACACATGCTTTAGGGTTACAGATGAACTATCCATCACAGGATCTTTGTGAGTCTGGTTTGAATCGTATTATAACCCTGTAATGCAAGCACTTTTGCAAAAGCAAACTCACATCATTATTATCTGTTGTTTTACTATTATTATGTCTTTGTGTTACTGCTGTGCATGGGTATTACATTGCATTAGTGATGCAGATGCACACATCTGCACTCACACCCATACATTTGCACAGGATTACGGCTAAAATTCCTGATCCTACTTATAAAAAGCCCTATAAATCCTGGATAGCTCCCTTTAAATCAGCAGCATTATCCTACTGTAAATCCAGGGAGTAAATCAGAGCAGGCTCTGGCTCAGATGCTCTTCAGCCACATACCATAATGGAGTGGTGAGGCTAAAGGCAAACTCTGGGCTCTGTACACATCAGTTTCCCCCAAAACTCATCCCTATTGCATCATGCCCTGCTCAGCCCCACACCCCATCACAGGGGCTGAGCCCCACTTCTCAAAGTACCAGCCCAACTCTCTCATCACGGAGCTCTCTGAAACAGATTAAGAGCTGGCTTTGGCAGCGCTGCCGCCACCACGTGCTTAAATATTGCTCACAGCTGAGTTATTTCTTGCTTCTTAGGAACTTTAAATGGCTTTTATGCTCAGCGAACTCATGAAAGGCTAGTATCTAAAGTCAGCAGCACTGAAATGATGAAGTAGTCGAAGGAGAAACAGGCCAGTTAGGCATTTCTTACAATACATTATCTAGATGGTTGCCAGAGGAGCCAATTTAAAGTCTCTGTGCTGCACCTGAATGTCGTTTATGGTTCATAAAAGGAAATCTGTGTTTAAATAACAATAAAGCAGAACTGTACTTTCTATATATATATATAAAAACATCCTCTCTTGCAGAGCAGATGTATTTTTATTTGCTGAGTGCCTGCCTCCAAGGCATGTGGAGTCTGACAGTGTTGGGATGCTTTCAGCCATAAAGTCCAAGAGTTAAGCAGGAGAACTTGCTCTGACATGGGTTACGCTCAAATTTTACTCATTTTTCTGCCAAGGCCTTTACATAGTGAATTTGACCTCCTTGCAAAGGCAAGGCCTGAGTGCCTAAGTACACCTGTAGCTGTCAGAGGAAGAAGGGAGATCCCTGGACATGGGCAACCAACCCACCAGTCCTGCCTCAAAGCCACAGTCCTGCAATGGGAAGAAGCAGGGAGCCTTCCTAACACCCCCAGCTCCAGGCTAGGACATGTGGCCAGACAAGGGGACAAGCAGCCATCACATCCATCACTGTAAACCACAGTGACATCTACCTGAGCGTGCGTATTTTCACTCACCTGTTATCCACTGACAAATTCCCTCATACCAGACTCCAAGGGGTCCTAACCCACTTCTTTGGTCTCAGTGCAAATACCACCCCAGCCATGAGGAAAGCCTCCTAGAACATACGACATGTATTTTTTTCTATTATACCTCTGCCAAAGTTTGATTTTTGAGAATTTTCTGCACGAAAACAAGTCCAAATGAAAAATATGCAACAATGACAGACAAACTCTATCGTTCCATCCCTCTGCAATGTTTTGCCCTTCACTGATCCCCCTCCATCTGCCCACTACCACCCTTCTCACAGAGTCACAGCCACCTCAGGGCTACCCACCTCCACACAAGTACTGCCGATCCCCGGAGAGAGCCTTGTGCACCCTTCCCAAGCCCCGGTGCTGCTGGCAAGGAGGAATGCTGCCTGCCAGCTCCATCTGCCCTTCCAAGAGCCAAGGAGACAAGGTAAGTGCTTGGCCCTATGTCTTCCCACCCGAGGAGCTGGAAAGGACCCATGCATGTGATGCTGCAGCTGTTGACAGCAAAAGTCGCTGTCCTGACCTTTACCTGCTCTCTCAGTCTGACCCCACTTTTGGAAAAGGCATTGTTCCACCATGATTCATCGCCTCAAAGAAGAGGCCTGGAGACTTTATCGGTCTGGTCTAAGCAGCAGATCTGCAGGACCTCCCCAACACTCAGCACTGCCCAGGATCTCACGCTGCGAGTACCAAACTGCAGAGAAAAAAAGTTGTGAACTTCTGCCAACTCAAACCTCAAAACCAGCTTCGGCACGGCATGAAGACATCACGCTGCCCGAGACAGGGCCTGAACTGGTTACACAGTTATAAACTGAGAAATACCCTGCAGGCACACCCCAGCACACGGGACCGGGATGCCAGAGCCTACCCAGCACCGCTGGGGAGGACAGAGCTACACATACAGATGCTGGTGCATGGGAAGCAATGCCCAGCTAAATCAGGAACATTGATTTCTCTGTATTAACACACCACCTCCGATCTTAACTATCAGCACGAGGGAGCACTTTCCTCACAGTTCAGCAGTACCTTAAGAAAGGCTTACAGGAATCTCAAAATAACTATGATCTTTTATAAGAAGCATCCATGCAAAAGGTTATACTTGTGTAGTGACGTTGTGATGGTTATGCTGCCAGACCTTCTCTGCAACTGGCTCCTCCAATTTGGGATGGACCAGTGCTTTTTCAGAAACGTGTACAAGGAGAGAATAGTAGACTTCACAAAGCTGGCCAACATCTGTTCCTACAGGATCACCTTAGAGAAGGCAGTAATGCAACACAGAGAAAGAAACAAAATATAGTCATTATAAAATTGTTTGGCTTTTGGGATCTCGGAGGGATAACGGCATGCTTTAATTTAGTAGGAATTTAAGCATAAACTTCACAGCAAAACAGTTGGCGCTGTGCCAGAGTTGCAAAACATGCAAACCAGCAACAGCAAGTTAGTGATAGCTGTGAGATATTGATTCAACATTAGTTACCTTGTCCTGAGACTCAAGACCACTGCAATTTGCTGGCTTAAAAATCTGCTTCATACATCCCACAGCAGCTGAACCCTGCCTCACGCTTTGGCAATGCAGCACTGCAAATTCAACACAAGCCATAACAAAGAGAAGAAGAGATAAAAAGGGATTTAATGCTGTCAGGACTGCTAACCCCCAAATTTCCGTGCAAGCAAAAACCACAGAGGACAGAATCTGGATTAGTCCAAATATCCACTCCATCTGTGTACTTCCGTATTTTCCTTCCACGTGTTTATTCCTAAGCTACAGACACAGCCTTTCATCACTCCCAGCAGCTTTCACCTTATAAATCCATCAGCTCTGCCTTCCTGAACAGCACAGCCTTCTGCAGGCCTGCTCCTCCCACCCCTTCCCCTCTCGTCACCTACCCTGCCGGCTCACATTCCTCCATTCAATGGTTTCTGCCCATCGTCAACAAACATCAGGAAAATACAGACTGACCTGTTTGCTCCTGCACCAAACAAAGGAGAGAAGGTGGCTTTGGGATTTCTTCTGTTGGGCTTTTTTTTTCTAAGGAGGAGAAGGATGACAAGTAAAACCACTGGTAGGCATAATTTTTTTTTCCAGATCTTTATTTTACAAAAATAACTTACAAATAGAGACAACTCTCAGAAGTAAGATCATTCATTCTGTGCATAAGGATACAGCTTTGTGAAGTACAGGTGTAGGAGTTAACAACTCTTACAATACTGTTAATTTTAACATGATGGTAACTATATTACAGTACATACATTTCATGCTCCAGACATGTGGGTATGACTACCACATAAAGCTACGGTCAATAAAGTGTGCCAGCCACGGAGGATGCACCAAAGAGATCATTTCCATGCTGCTAATTATCGGCATCCTCTTACCTACGATAGTTTAAACCAAATGGCAATCTAACACTCAGACTACAGCACTCTGGATACACTCATCAGCAATATACTTCAAATACATGATAAAAATATATTTAACTTTCAAATACAATTGTATAAGGTACACCAAGAGCCAGAAAATAAAGTCTCAAGCTTTTAAATACAACACATTATATATATAACATATACAAGGAGACAAGAGGGAATCTACACATGGAAGAAAAAGCTTATCCTGGAAATGCATGTTATCTATGGTACACAATGGCTTTGTCTGCTAGAAAGTAACTTCCATTTGCATAGCATTGTCGAGAAGTCCAGACTGGGGTAGGAGGAGATCAAACAAAACACACCACCAAAAGGCTTAATTTTGGTACCACTTCCATTTTGCACCTGATTCTACTCTTAAATTACAGTTTGCTATTTCTCTTTTGTAGGCTGGAATTCATGCCCCGTTCATAACAAGCACAGGGAAAGGGGGAGGTAAAAAAACCAAAACAAAACAACCAACACACACAAAAAAACAAAAAACAAAAAAAATCAAAGAGTCAAGGAGGTTTCTTTACAGGGTTGCAGTCATTTGGCATTTTGCTCCAGAGCAGAGTATTCTGCTTCCGACACTCTGGAAGCATCAATAAGTTTAGTGAGACCAGTTTTGGCAGAGTACTTGAAAATAAAGGCTTTCATAAGCTCATATCTGTAGTTGCGGTTAATGAAGCTGTACAGGATGGGGTTGACGCAGCAATGGACTAGAGAGAAACACTGAGTGATGTGAAGAGTGGCATACAAGAAGTTCTCCATCTGACAACTGAAAGGTATGAAATGGAGGCTATAGAAGATGTCAAGCAGGACAGCTACATGGTAGGGTAGCCAGCAGACGAGAAAAACGACAACGTAAGAGAAAATGATCTTCCCATTGCTCTTCCTCTCTTGATCACTGGAGGTTGAGATGGTCTTCGCAAGGAGGAAATAAAAGAGAGCAATGATGGGAAAAGGGAGAAGAAAGCCCAACACGACTGAGATGAGCTCCATGCCAATCAACCACTCTTTGAAGCTCTCCTCTGGATAGACAGGACGGCAATAGGTTTCGTTGTTGGAAGAGACAGTCTTGAGATAATAGGTGTCTGGGAGAGATGCAAAGAAGGCAAGGAGCCACACTAAGATGCAGATGCAGCGACGGATTATCTTCTTCTTGCGATTGCTGGAATTGGTGAAATAGGCAACTGAGAGGTAGCGGTCCACACTCATGCATGCCAAAAAGAAGATGCTGCTGTACAAGTTGATGGAAAATATAAGGTGAGTTATCTTGCACGTGATTTCTCCCATGTGCCACTGGTTATGCTGGATGAGGGAGACTACCCACACTGGAAGGGTGATGACGACGCACAGATCGGCAATAGCCAAATTAAAGATGTAGAGGTGGGTTTCATAGCCAGTGATTTTGGCTTGGAGGTTGACCCACACCACAACCGAGTTGGCCACCAGCCCTATGACAAAGATGAAAATGTAGAAGAAGGACAAGGTGTATAACAGGGCACTTTTGTTGAGTGTGCCAGGGCATGTTGTTGCATCAACCGTGATGCAGTCACTGTTGTTGCACGTCCAGTTGATCTCTGTCAAGTTGGCTGTCTCCAAAAAATCGAAGATGGAAGTCAAATCAAGTGCACTCATGTTCGCTTCGTTTGGAGTTCAAGTGACCTACAGACAAAATAGGATCAAAAGAAACGACCTAAGTTAGATATTTCTGCTGCCATCTTCATTTCATAAAGCACATGCAGGTCACACTGTTTTAGTGATGTCCTACTCTTGTAAGGCACTTTCCATTAAAGATATCCATGGAGTAAAACAACCAAAACAGACACATAGCAACACTCGTCTAGTCGACAAAAGAGGAACAGCACTAGCTTTTTGTGCGATTTTTTTTTTTTAACTTGCAGCTCACATCTGACATCATCAGGTTGGCTATCGTCCCCGGGTGTGAAATCCACAAAGTACACCGTGGCCAAATAAATGTCAGGCGACTAAATCTGTCTTCTCCAGCATAAATGATGATACTATTGCTTTCAGCAGGGGAATCTTTAAGCCATTTTATCTGCACTCCCTCAAGCATAGTAGAATTGATCTGGCTGATACACAGTACCGTAAAACATTTACCACAAGCTCTGGTCAGCATCTTGTCAAGCCCAGCTCCAGCTGCATTAAGCAGAAATAGGGAACTAAGGGGCTTTGTACCCTCATCCAATTTTAAATTTAAATCCGGCTCCGTGCTCCCCTCTTCCCTTTAATTCTATTTTACAAAGCATCCCCTGTGTTTTAACAATTATCACGTAGCTTTGAGAAAAGAAAAAAAAAAAGTCAGAGCTTGACTGCTGAGCAGATCTGCTGGGCTTAAGTTTTCTTTTTAGGAGAGCGCTTTGATTTACAAAACACTCCCCATCACAGCTGGCTCCACAACAACTGCTTCCTCCCCACCATTTTGCTTTTCTACATTTACTTTTCTTGCCTCTTCAGTGCCTTCTTCCCTCAGCGGGCAGTGGACAAAGCAAGGGGCTCCTCCTTAACTTCCTCGCCAGCAGAGGGAAGGGCCCCAGCAGACCCATGCGGCTTACGCAAAATCTGAAGCCGGGCTGTTAATTACCGTTGTGCTTTTGGGGCAGCATGAAAATGCTGCTTCCCCTGCTGGGACCCTCCCACCCCACATTGCCAACAGCACCACCCACAGCAGCAGCCAGCTGCCTTGGCCCACGACCGCCACGCTTCAGCCAAGAAAGTTTTGGAGCCCCGTGTCCACAGGCTCCGGCTTGGGCATGCCAAAATAAAGATGGAGAGGTGGGTTTCCAAGTGATGGACCCCATCTCATTCCCCCATGGCTTCACTTGAGCTGGAGCACCGGGACAGACAGCCCACCGTAGTCCCCACTGTGGACAATTCCAGCATCCTGAGTGGTGGCCACCTTGTTCTTCTCCACACCCTCAGCCCCAGCAGCAAGAGGTACCCCCTGATACCGCCCCAAGCCTGGGGGCAAGGCCAGCATGAGCGAGCAGCCAGAGAAAGCAACAGGGGGGAAACAACTCCCATGGCCACCTGAATCTCTGAACATCCTCGACCCCACCATAGGACCTCACGGTGAGGCTTGCAGGAGCACAGAGGGGACAGCGAGGAGGGAAGAGCTCGGATGCACTCCTGCACTGAGCATCCTCTTCTCGCCCCCACTCCTTGAAAAGGGAGGTCGGTTGACATAGCACCTCTCACTTCTCCATCTGCATAACTGACTCTTCCCAAACCTCCCACCCTCCCTGCTTGCTAGGGATACAGGCTACAGAAGAAAAGGGAGATAAGGAGGGAGATTACCTGGGACGACTCAAGGCACTATTGTCCCAGAGGAGGGGAAGCTGGTGGCACTAACAATGAGGGGGGCTGTGCACACATCCAGGGGAGATCAAATCTCTCCACAAACAGGGCCCAAATTGGCCCGGCAAGGAGATCTAGCCTATTGCTTCAAACCAGTGCAGCCTTCCAGGCTTTCATCCTGCTGGCCTGCTGAAAGACTGAGTTGAGATTCAAACCAAATTAAGCATGGATGTTGCTAAAACACTGGCTAAAGAGGGAGTTGAGACAGTGGCAGCTTTCTGTCCCGTGACAGATCGTCCCCCGTCTCCAGCTCAGGAAAGCAGAGGGTGAATTAACCCATGCCTACACAGGGCAGAAGGGCTGATCCTGCCCCCACAGAGACACAGGCCACCCTCAAGCTGCCTGTACCACCCTGTCAGTGCAGGCAGCAGGGATGCGCAGCTCCCCAGGATGCTCGCTTCAGCCCAGGGCTGCAAGTGGGAGAGAGCGATGGGTCTCCTGCTTGTCCTCGCCCAGGGTACCATCACTACCGCTGCACTCCCTGCGCAAACACTTTTCAATGCCTCTCAAGTGTGGGAAGAAGCAGCACCATCCCCAAGTCCCTGTAACTCAAAACCCCACAGCAACAAAAGCAAAAGCCCTAAAAGCCACAAAACTCCCAGCCCCATGACATGGGCCACCATCTCCTACTGGTATTTGTGGACAGCAAGGAAAGAAGAGCAGGAGGAACACCAGGCTACCCCCATAACACCCCACAGAAGTAGCACGGGTGCGCTTGGGCATCTTCTGAGAAGGCATGTGGTCCAACAGGGGAGCAGGCTCATTCCACGCCTCAAGACCCCAGCTCAAGCCAAACTCCAGGATGGGGCTGTGACCACCCACTGCCAAGCCTCCAGCACATCCCTTAACGGAGAAGAAACTCAGACCTGGCCACGGGGTGTCAGACCACCAGTGCCAACAGAGAGGCAGTGAGAGCAAGCAGGGAGGCAGCAACAGAGCAGCAGAAAGTCCTCGGAGCTGGGACTCACACCAATGCTGGGGATGCCGCAGCCACTAGCCTAGGACAGCAGCTAGGAGAGGGCAACGCCACCCCGGCTGCTCGCTCACAAACACCCTGGGGATCTTACTGAACGCAAACGATGCTCAGTCCAAATCTCAGCCTGCCTCCACTCCACGAGCAGGTCTGCTGCATGCACGTGCATCCATCTGTCCGGGGCCGCCCGCATGCCTGTGCACTTTCGCATCCCCAGAGCAGTAATAAAAATCTGAAACCAATAGGGCCTCCCAGGCTCAAAGCCCTGCTGGGGAGGATGGCTATATTCAGAGATTACAGTTTTATGAGGCCAGTCTCTCTATAGTCTGGGATTAGCTGCTGTAACCCGAGCTCCGATTCCCGCCCAGATTAGCTGGGAGGTGTGGGGGGAACCCAACAGACAAACTCAATAAAGTCACCCTAGCTCCTAAAAAAAATACCTTTAGCGCTCTCTGCAGACAAATAGTATCCTAAAAACTTGTGAAGGCAGCTGGAACTGCGTTTTGTACCCACTGCACAGCAAAGCTCTTGCAGGCCATCACACCTTCACCCGGCAGGCATGTGTGCTGTGGCCAGTCCCTGCTAGCTCACAGTCACGAAGAAAAGGAGATGCACTCAAAATCCTGCTCCAGACACGCAGAGATGTCCCTGGAGCTGATGCAGGATTGCACCCTCCCCCCATCCCACCTCCTGTCTAGGACCCACTGCAGGCTGTGATTAAGTAAACAAGCAGGAACATCCCTGCCTAGGTGGGCAGCCTAGCACCCTGTGACACCATTCAAGTCCTCCACACCTTTGGGAACTTCTCTGCATTCCCTCTTCCACCCATAACATCTTGCAGCCTGGTCCTGCCTGCAACTCCGACCTGCCTCCAGGCAGCTCAGGGGTGCAGGCAAAGGGGGCTTTACCCTTCCCACGTGGAGAAAATGAGCTATGCCAGGAAAAGCCAGGACATATTGTCAGGTTGTCACCTACACACCTGCACCCTTCCCATGTCAAAAGACCAGCCTGGTTCTCCAGCATAGTGAGGTGTGCAGCATGACTCCTTCCAGGCCATTTGGCCACCGGAGGAGGACACCCATGCCTTCAAGGAACTCTGCAAAACTGAACCCAGCACATTTAAACCCCCTTCTGCAGTTCTGAGTTGGAAAAAAAAAAAAAAAACCAAAAAAAAAAAACCAAAACCAACACTTATGTCCCTAAGTGTCCCACGCAGCTCTGGATCACACCTCGGCATGCAGGGAAAGGAGCACCCAGAAGGGAGCAGCACTCGGTGCTGGGACAGTGACGGGATGCTGCAGTGGCCCAAAGCAGGGGACTCCAAAGTCTCAGACCCTCCCAGCACGCCACCAACCTCCGCCACGGCAAGGTGTGCCAGCCCACTGACCCGGCCACGGGAAAACCCGGTGGCATTCGAGGAGAGGAGGCTTCCCCCAGCACCCCAAATGTGGTACCGAGAGGGGCTGGGATGCAGCAGAGAGAGACGGCAGGGGTGACAGGGAACTCGGGCCGAGGAAGCGAGGCTGCGG
>NW_009259115.1:959899-962582 GCF_000687185.1 Egretta garzetta | reverse complement strand
CGAAAGATAAAAAAAAAAACAAAAACAAAAGCAGGCTTCTAGTCATTTCCTGTTTTGTTTTGGTTCGCCCCCCCACCACTGTAAAATATTGAGAAGGGGCGGGAGTGGGTTCTCGCCTTTACCCCCTCACCCAGGGCAAGATAAATTCATGCCAAGGAAAAGTGACAGGAAGCCAGAAACTCACTGACTGAAACTGAAAATGCACTCCTTGGCACCCCTCCTCAGCACAGGAGAGGCAGGTATTAAAGTGGCCCGTGGAGAGGAAGGGGCAGGTCTGTGTTCAGCTCCAGCAGGATCAGCCTGTCCGTCTGTCCCAGGGAAGATGCTAGGATTAGATGATAATCTACCTGCCAACACAACAGCCGCACGATTCAACTTGCTGAAGCCTGACAACGGTGCTGACAGCTCCAAGGGATCTGACGCACATACCACCAGGCTGCTCCGAAAACACCAGATAACCCGGAGAGCAGGGGCTTGGCTGCCCCCTGCCCAAACCCTGCTGCTGGAGCACACAGACATGTATGGCTCCGAGAGCCTAAGTCACCTTGCCATTACCGAGCCACCGCGCAGCCAGAAGAAATGGGTTAGCTAACACATTTTAACCACCACTTTTTGGAAGATACTGGGAGTTTCAGTACTTGCAACCCAAGGGCTTCAACACCCCTAGAAAGCACGTATTTTGTTTTCCCAAAGATGCTTAATCCTATTTCCACAGGCAACTAAAAGCTTGCATTAAAACCCTCTGGCAAAACAAGACATTTTATTCTGTGGCAGAAGGGACCCATTTAAAAAGAGCGAGGGTGTGGGTTAAAAGGACTCCTTGTTACCAGCAAAGTAGTCTTAATTCTGGGAAAAAAAAAAAAAGAAATTGCTATGTTAACTGTGCTCCGTTTCTCAGTCCACAATGCCCTAATTCTGCCCCCATCAAGGAGCAGAGTCAAATGCATCAAATTTACACCCTTGCAAGTGAAGGCACAATTAGCTTCAGCTTTTCTGCTAGTCAAGAGAAGATTAAGCTGTAGATATTACACCTCCTGCAGCTCCAAGAACACAGTGAAGCTTGCCCAGTGCTCGCTCCGTGCTGCCTCCCAGCTTGGCCCCACGCACCCCCAGAGACCTCCAACACCTCCCAGCTGACACCGCACTGGGGTGTCCTGGGGAGCACGTGGCAAAGAAACGTGATGGAGAAAGGCCAGACCTGTTGGGCCTCTGCCTCACTGAGATCTGGGCTGCCACAGGCTTGAAGTGCCACCCTGCAACAAGACCTCAAGGAGCTACCAAGCAGGCCACCCACCACCATGTTCTCAGCACTGCTGTGGGTTTAAGTGCCAGGGAAGGAGGAGAACAGAGGAGGGACCCTATCCCACAGATGGGAAGGGTGAGATGGAAGGTAACTTGTCCCCCTCCCTGACCCCCACTCTCCCTGGATGACGACAGACGGGACCTCCAAACTTCACAGCTGTCAGTGAGCAAAGCATTTCGGCATCCGCTTATATTTTGAGTACTCACTCAAGTCCATGGACTTTGGTGGAATTGAAGCATGATGAGTTCAGATGATGACAGGACTAGGTTTAAAAATAAGCATGTACTGAAGCACTTGGCTAAATCAGGCTTTGAAAATCCTAGGGAAAAAAAAATAAGAATAAAGGCACTCTAGCAGAACTCCAGAGTCACTTGGCCAAAAAAGCAAGCAGAATGGTTTTTCCTTACTTAGTGTGCCAGAAAATAACATCAAGTAGTACAACTTCTTCCACAGCTCTCCAAAAATACCAGCCAGCATCTGCAACCGCAAAGCTGCTGGCTGTCCAGGAGTCACAGGCAACCTCCCCTCTCCTACATTCGCCAAGAGCAGAGCCCTTGCTGCCCTGTCCAGGTTCCTCCCTCCAGCTATCTTTTACAGCAAGCACGTTCCTCACGCAGGAGAGACAGAGCCCATTCCCTTTCCATTATGAAAGCCAGATTTTGCTTGGCGTTCAGGGATGAAATGCTTGAGCGGTAAGCAAAACAACACGGTCTTGAAAAAAGTCCGCATGATATGAAAACAGCACCCAATGACCTGGCAAGCAGAGCTGGGGAGAAGCTGAGCACCCCAGATAAGATCAGCAGAAGGTCGATGCTACCTGCTTGCCGTGATTAATTCGTATCTGCTGCCATTAGACCACTGTTACAGCCAGTCCAAGCAGGTGTCCCAAGAGATGTGATAGTCCAGCGACCAGAAACTCCCTGTAGGTGCAGCTATCCAGGCAAGGCAGTCCATTGCTCATTGAGAACAAGTTGGCTCCAGATAGTTAGGAAAGGGGGAAAGCAAAGCTCTGCAGCTCTTCACCCTGCTACGGAGGAGCCTGTGGCAATATGCCAGGGAGGACCGGTCACCTTCACTGGGCAGGGGATTTGCCTTGCTGGGCTTTTCTTGGGGTCCTTCCACAACAAGCCTCTGCTATCCCTGTGGGGACCATGGGGGGCCCAGCACGAGGTCAAGGCTCCACCATGCTCAGTGCTGCAGATAAACACAGCTAAGGGCGAGCTCTGACCCACAGAGATAGGTACGGCAGGAGGGGCAGGCACAGGGGGCTGGGCAAAATGTGGCACTGAAAGCCAATTATTTTAATGGCTTATCCAATTGTTTTTCATTTGTATTTTCTTCAACTGCCTGAACTACAGCAATATATTATTTTTTTCTCCA
>NW_009259115.1:957969-959886 GCF_000687185.1 Egretta garzetta | reverse complement strand
ACTGGCATTGGGAACGGGGGCTGAAAGCATCCTCATTTTCTCTTAAGGTTTCCCTTTCCAGCCGGGAGGCAGATGGAAGCTAACACCCAGCCCTGCCTACTCAAGTCAACAGAGAAACTAAAAGAACAAAAATGCAAGTTGGCAGCTTTACGTGCTAGAAAGATTTTTTGGGGGTGAGAAAGCCAATGAGGCAAAGTGCATATATGTGTTGGGTGGGGGAGCATTTCAATAGCACAGCGAATTATCAAAAAGGGACAAAGGGCAACATTTCTCCATTACACAAGAGAGGATTTGCATGCAGCAAGAGCAAAGTGGGAGCAGCATCACCGAGTGGGTCTCCAAAAGCAGCAGCCTCATGGTACAGGCAGAGAACAACGTGCTGGCCAGGAGTGCAAACACCCACATCGAGACGATAAAGCCAGCGAGAGCCCTGGAGGAAATCAGGCTGTGATCCGTGAAGTGTATGAAGGTAAAAAAGAGCTTCCTGCAGTCCTGGGAGCCAGCGCCAGCGGGCTGCTGGATGAAAACGCAGTGCTCATTTCCTCCCTCTTCCAAGACAGCTAGTTCTCTGTCCTCTCCCGGTCACGTTCCTCGCTGCATCGGTTGGATGATGGATGGAGGAACAAGCCACCGGACTAACAAAAGGAATAAATAGATGACTACATCAGGAGTCACCTCTGAAATCGCAGGCAGAAAGGAAACAAGCCATGAATTTCCAACAGGCAGCGACTGCAGTACTGCCCAGCTTCACTTCCCCTACCAACAGAAAACAATCAAGTCATTTAATGCCAAGCCATGCCTAAAGCAGCGTCAGCAGCCCCCAGTAGCCATCAGGAAAGCCACAGGGCTGGTCTCCTGTCCAGCTCCATCCTGTCTGGTTTGGAAGAGACACAAGATGAGGAAACCGAGGGGAAGAGAACAGGGAGAAGTACCCTCCCCACTGCTGTACTATGGAAAGGCACTACTCATACTTGCAGCAGTGTGGGAAAGGCTCTCGTACTCGTAGGCAGCTCCAAGGAGACATTGCAATGTCCTCCATAGTGGAAGGATGGAGCAAGCCAGAGGTGCCCCAAACTGAGGGAGCTGACGTAGCTTGGGAGGGTTGGAAAGCCAAAGCAAGGGGCATGGTGGTGATGCTGGGCGGGTTGCTCAGCATGCCCCAGGATGCTGTGCTCATGCTTGCAAACACATGGTATTGCCCTGTTTTAGAGCTAGGGAGACTGTGGCAGAAAGAAGTTGACCTCTTAGAATTGGGGACCAAAGGAAGAGATGTGCAGGCAGAGGCTGCCAGGGCAAGCACAACCCATCCTAGGGCAAGGCTCACGCTTCCCCTAGCCTAGCCTAAACCACTAAACCACACAATAAGAGAAAACACAGTGCAGGAGTTCCCTTTCTCCTCCACACCACTCACATGTTAGTTAAAGGTTCATGAGTTTTTAGGTTTGGGTTTGGGGTTTTTTTTTGTGGAAAGCCCCTCATGGGCTGGTTTCCATATATGCTGTAGCTCCAAAGCTGCATTTTCAACTTCTCCAACACAACATTAAGGACTGAATTTAAGAGGAAGATTTTAGAGCACAAAAGTTGAACTCCTTGGGATGTCACAAGGCTCCAGCATCTGCAGTTTGAAGCACCGCACACCAAAAGGCTTGTGAAAACCTGCTGGTAGAGAGCTGTGTTTTCCAGGCAGACTGTCCAGCCTAGGGATGCTGCCGTCAGCATTCGCCTCTTGACAAGTGATGGTGAACAGCGCTGATTCAGAGACAACGCAAAGCACACAGCACTTCATGTGGGTCTTGATCAACTGGGCCACCCAGGATTGTAACTGTTCTTTGTCTTTTTCCACCAAAGACACAGGAGGAGAGAGGTTAACGCTCCCGTCCAGCGACCCAGCAGCGCACTTTCCATCAGCCCCAGCAG
>NW_009259115.1:948851-957843 GCF_000687185.1 Egretta garzetta | reverse complement strand
TTCCCAGTGAGCTTCCCAAAAGCCAAGCACTGTCATGGCATGCAACCCAGCAGGACCTGCCAAGGCAAGTGCTGGTGGAGCAATCAATTTACCATTTTCAAGGCAATGACAGCTTTTAGGAGAAATCAATTGGTGGTGTAATTAGGAATATTACCCATGTAGGTAATAATTATCGAAGATGGCTCTCTCCTTCACAGTTCATTTCCATCTTACCCTTCCACTAAATAAAGGTGTTACCTATGGATGTTATTTGTGGCTTCATAATCTACTGTCATAGGCATTATTGCCATTTATTTGAGAGCATGCTGGAGCATGACCATGAAGAAGATAAAATAGGACCCCGAGCCAGAAATCCTGCCTGGAGCAGCTAAGCAGCCAGCAATGAAGATTTTTCAGAGGCGTTGATTTTTACGTAAGCACTATTCATAAACTTCTCTGCACAGCGCTGTCTCAAATTAGCAAGGTGACATTAATGTGTGGGGGGTAGGTTTTGACAGAAGCCATGCTATGGAAAGCTGGACTCTAAATTTGCATTGGCAGCAAGGGTTACAAGTGGCATATCAGGGGCAGAGAGGGAGAAAAGGAGTTTGAATCAGGATGATGGGATCCCCCCCGCCTTCACATGCTTCCCTGGGAAAGGGTCCTGCTAGGTGTAAAAAGACTAAATACCACATGCCAGTAAGAAATAAAAAATTCATTAAATCATAAATCTTTTGGAAAGGGGATCTACTGGGGAGATTATATTCGCTTTTCATGGACATATTAATTCAACGGTGGCATATCATATTGTTCTCTGTGGGGGAAAAAGACATATTGTTTTAAAGTATGATATTAGAGCAGTCCTTTAGGAAGGAAAGCAAATATAATCCTGGCAAGGGAAACCGACTGCATGAGCACTGAGTAAGGGACATTAAAAGCAGGGCCCAAGTCCCAGCTGCCGAAAGTCAGCATAGCTTGACTGGAGTTGTTGGAGCTAAGCCCATGCATGGGAGCTGAGAATGAAGGTCACCCTCATTTAGATGAAACTCCTTGAAAATGTTAAGTAAATGAACACAAAGGGTTATTTTTTACTGGGCCTGTTGTGAACAGTCACTGTTTGCCTGCTAACAAACACTGGTGGCAGGTGAGAAGACAAAAACATTACAGCTGCATTCTGTTTGATGTTCGTGGTTGGGAATTATCTGGCCATCTCCTCCTGGATTGCTTCTGTCTCAGCAGTAGAAATTGCTGCGCTCTCCTGGCTCTCAGTCCAGCCAGACACTCAGGATTTGGGTAGAACTGGACAGCCAGCATGGGCTCACCAAAGCCCTCCTTCGGCTGCTGCCCAATCTAGACTCCCTACGTGCCTGGTCTCCATTCTCCTTGAGGCTCCAGGTCCTACTGTGGCACATGCCCAGAAGTCTCTGCAGCAGACTGACACCTAGCTCCTGCCTGAACTGCAATCAGATTGAGGCCAGTAAACGTCTCCCTCCTCTGAGGGACCACATCTGACAGACATTTAAGGAGCACCCTGCACACAGCCAGCCACAGTGTATGGACAAGGTCTCCTCACAACAGGCAGCTTCCACACAATGCTGGGGTGGGAGTGGTCTCACAGCCCCCTTTCAAAGCTACAGTCACACACCACCTTTGGTTTCCCACCTCTCTCCTGACCCAACAAATCTTGTACTCATTTGAAATGGGAGCATCCCTCCCCCCCTTTCTCTACCCATACCTTTAGCATGGTGGTCAGCGCAGCCCCACAGGTGATGTAGGTTTGAATCTCCTCCAGCTTGCCTCCAGGCATGAAGGACACTGGGACGAGACTCCTGCCCACTGTGCATGTTCTCCAGACACTCAGGCCACGCTCAAGTCCCCAACCAGCCCCGCTGTCTCTTGGAGCGCATCTTCCCTCATGAGAAGGCTGTGGATCACAGAAAAAAAAAAACAAAAACCACACACAAACCTGAGTTCAGATCAAATTCACACAGCACCATAAGCACACTCCCAATCATACCAAGCAGTGTTGATCTGCCATATGGCTGCTCTCATAATAGGTAATGGGAAGGTCTTCAGCACACATACAAGTTACCGTACATGCCCATGTCCTTCCTCTGTGACAACTCGCCAAAGTAGCTTATTCTAGAGGAACAAGGCAAGAAGACAGCTTAAGCTTACTTCACTGAGAGGGTGGTTGGTCACTGGAACAGGCTCCCCAAGGAAGTGGTCACTGCACCAAGCCTGTCAGAGTTCAAGGAGCATCTGGACGAGGCTCTTAGTCATATGGTTTAGTTTTAAGTAGTCCTGCAAGGAGCAGGGAGTTGGACTTGATGATCCTTATAGGTCCCTTCCAACTTGAGATATTCTGTGATTCTACTGCACAAAATAACAGTGACTGTTGAGCAGCTCTTGCACCATAAATGCACCATTCATGCCAGTTTGACAATGTCATGCACTTAACCAGCTCAGGCACAAATAACTCAGCCCATCAGAAAAGATGGAATTTGCTTATCACCTGAATTGCATAGGACACTGCACAAGAGCGCGCGCACACAAATGCAAACTCCTGCTGGACTTCTCACTTTGCTCCTTCCTTTTGCCAGCCCAGCTATCTTGATAAAAACTTCCCCATCCATCCCAATGAGGCATGAAACTTGATGCATCATTGCTCCCACTGACAAAACTGCACACAGGACTGTTCCTAGATAATTAAATAACTAGATAAAATAAAAAAGGGCTGATGAAACATTAACCATGAACAGTCAAAGCAACAAAGTCAGTGCACGCAAACCACAAAGGCTGTTAATGCAACATTAAATCAGTCCTATGTTATTTATGTACTTGCCATAAGTGTATTCAACTACCTGCTTGAGATGAAAAATTGTAGTTTTCTCCATACCTGGGCCAGGTTCCCAGCTGACACAAGCAATTTATGCTAGCCAAATGCTTGGACAATTTTAGTTTCTGCAGAAACCCTTGCTGCTGGGGTACTTAATATTGGCTTTAGGTGCAAGGCACATTGGCGGCAGCTCATGGCCCAGTGCCGTAGGAAGCCAGAGAGGTCTTAGACTACGCAAATTATCCAATGTGAGCACAAGGAGGAGGCAGCCTGTGCCTTAGCTTCCGTCCAGGGCCCCTGGAAAGTTAATCCTATCCGATTACACTGCTTCTTTTTCCATAGGAGAAATAAACAGTCTTTTGTACTAAACATAAGACTGCCTTCTTTTGAAGGAAGATTTATCATCCAGGATAAAATCATGAGTTCATTCCATTTTTGTCCCAAGTCTTCAAAGCGGTGTTTTTACTTCATGATGCAACATCGGTTCTGCCTCTGTGCCAGGCAGTCACCGCAAAAGATTCCACTTTTCCTTCAAAAAAAAAAAAAAAATGCAGATCATCTCATCAGTTGCTTAAAGCCTGCACACCAAATTCCACGCATGCATGTTAGAGCCATGCAAACACATATGTAAGGAGCTGAGACTGTCTTCCCCTCAGGCCATAAACACCAGGTCTGCAATCGATGACAATGTTCAATGAAGAGAAGTGACTGGTGGATGACAAAATCTGCTGTGAGTTGCCCCAGGAGAGGACCCAGCTCTGAAATAAGAAGGATGGTTCGGTTGCCTTCCCCACACCAACAGGGACTCCGTTGTACTGAGCTGAAACCTTGAACTCATTACAATGTCACTCTGTCTTTGGATGCGATATCCTGTGGGGGAATCTTCTGGGAATGTATTTTGGTTCAGACTTGGGTCAAGGAGAGTTGGCTTGACCTGAAAATAAATCCAGGCAATCTCAAGCTGAAGAGCTATTGACTACTGTTTGCAATACAATAAAGTGAGGAGATCAAACTCAGCTGAAACCCAGGGTTAACATAAATCCAAGGAGAAAGGGGAACAAGAAAATTCATTCACCACCGTGACAAAGGGGACATTTTTTGCATTGGTAGAATTCAGAACAGGGACTGAAAATGCTTCCCAGGCAGCATTTTTAGTGTCCCATATGGTAAGTGCATGCTGTTTAGCTGTGCCGATATATTCAGACTGGCAGGGAGATAGGAGGTATACAACTGTATATGTGCGTGAAAAAGGTTTTGTAGGCCTTTTTTTTTTTTTCTTTTTTAACGTCATTAGATGGAGTTCCTCCGCTCACACACAGGGCAGCTTTTGTGAGAGGTATTTTATATGGATCCCCAAGGAAAGATCTCAGCGGACAGGCTCTGAGCACTATTGTGTGCATGTGTGCCTAATAACTCAGCAACTTTCGGTTTATAGTCCAGGAGAAACGCTGGTTGTACTCGCAGCGGCTCCAGGATGAAATCCTGTTCCTGGCTCATGCTAAGGGGAGTTGTACCATTAACTTCACTGAAGCTAGCCTTTCTCCTCTTCCAAGAACTTTTTTTTTTTCTAAATGTTTGTTGGATAAAGCAATTTTTCAACCAGCTGATGCTTCCCAGGTCTGTACTGCAGGGAGCCTGAGAGATGCTCCCTACCCATACTGCAATATATCCTCAGAAAAAAGTAGAAAATCCCCCCCAACACTTCTCCATCCCAGACCTCAGATCCAGAAGCAGCAGTCTGACTCAACAGCTCTTTGCCCAGACCTATAATGCATACCCCACTCAATAATTTTTCCAGCTTCTCAATGTGGCTGGAGCTGCTGGTTGTCCAGCAAATGCTCAGGAGGATACTCTATCCACCCAGCAGTCAGACCACAGTAGTTTGGTAATTTTACCAAATTTAACACTTTAAGAGTGCAAAGCTGTCCTACAAGCATCCAACACGTATAACCCCTGAGCAAGTCATGTATAGTAACTTAGTAGTTCTTGAACATCACCTTTTATTGTGCCTGACAAGCGTCCTCAGAGCTATCCTCAACTCAAGCTTGCACACATTTCCAGCCTACAACAGCCGGCTCATCTCAGGATAAACATTACACGTAGTTTAGTTCTTCTGCTGGCATTCATTATCCACCCCATTTTGCAATAAGGATCTGGACAAATCCCACTAGCTTCTTCCTGTCCCTTTCCATTGTCCCCTTCTCTCAAAGGGACAAGACACCTTCTGCGCTTCGACAGGGAAAACGTAGAGCAGCTCAGCTCATTGCAGCGCAGAGATGCACGGGGCTGCCCCCATGAGTCCTGCCAACACGGACAGAGCAGGAGCTTCACCAAGGACACATCAACCCAGACAAGACAAAAGTGACCTCAATCCAGACAAGTTTGACCAGGGTAGCTGCTCACCACAGAGACTGGCTTCATCTCCTATAAGACATGAGCGCCACATTCCCCATCTGAGTGCAACCATTTCTAAACATAGCTCAGGGAAAGCTACATATTTATTTATTTCACTAAAACCCATTTTATTAACCAACTTGTGCTCTAATGTAGATGAGCCCTTTGTTTATAGAATAAATTATGCTGCTGCTTCCCATCTCCCACTGTGATTGCGTGATGCCTGGTCAGATTGTATAATGTTTGATCTAAGAATGTATAAACTCCACTAAACAAAGCTGCAATAGAAAGTTGAATAGCATCTCAAGACTCCAACCTCTAAGAAAAAAAAAAGTGAGTTTGACAAAGTAACACACAGAGAGCCTGGGAATCTTTCAGATGAAATAAAGTATTTTAAGAGGGACTCTATCTCAATATTCAAACTTAGCATTTCACATCTGCACCCTTTAAAACTGTCAGGAACTTCACCCCCGACTCAAGCGTAATCTTCGCAAATTGGGATTTCTTTTACCACCGTGTGAAAATTAACACTTTCAATTGCAATTAGCAGTACCACAAGCCCTGTTCACACTTTTGCTTCGAAAACAAGTCACACAAGCCAACCAATGCCATCTAACAGTAGCTTTCTAGTACAGACATTGTCAGTACGCATCTCTCCTCCAGATCAGGAATGAGAGAAGAAAGGCACAGATCAGTCTCCCTACAGGGGATTTGCAGGTAGGTGCCCAACCACTGGCCATATCAGGGAGCTCTGGGATGATCTCTTCTTATCTAACCAGCAGTGCAGTGGGGATTGCTCTGCTGAGGACAGGTCTAGTGGTTATACACATGGAAAAACAAGTATTTTTTAATGGACACATCTTTCCTTCACAAAAAATATCCATCACCTCAGCAGCTCTACTTCAACCCCTATCTTCCCCAAGACATACATTTGCAGGACCAACTTAACCCTCCTTTTTAACAGTCAGTTCCATCTACAACAGCAAAAACATGAAGAAAATCAGTCCTGGAGATTTTCCACACATCAGCAGAGAACACAGTGAGGAGGGGACCTGCACAGTCTTTTATCCATTACTTGTCTGCTCAGGTATCAAGTGCACTGCAGTCGAAGCATCTGAGTTCTTTCTGCACAGCATGACAGCTAGCACCAATAAAACTAATTGGAAGAGAGGGAGAATTATTGATTTTAATATCATAAGTTTGATGGAGAGGGAGTTAAGCAGTTCTTTTAATGCAACAGTCTCCAACTTAAACCCACGGCCATTTCAACTCCATCTCTCCTGACCACTGTAATTAAGCCTGAAGCAGAGGAAGCAGGACAAGAAATGCAAAGAAGGGAAGTCACTAAGGAAAAAGGGGTAGAAAAAAACTCAGTACTGCCTCACAGTCAGTCACGTTTCAAAGCACACGAAGAAACCTCTAGCAAAGCAGTAAAAGCCAAGCATTTCTCTTAAAAACATAAAAAGTTATGAGCTCAGTTACAAGCCTTCCCAGTGCACGTTGACATGCTACCAACCAGATTTGGACCAGAGACTCTGCCTAGAGCTTTAAAAATGCAAGTAAAATATCATCCCTTGGTGCTGTTTCATCCCCAAGCCAGTCTGAAGTCATTCACAGAATCTGATGGGTGGTGTTACATATGATTTACTGGAGAGCTAAAGAAGCCACTTCACTCCATCTTTTGCAGGCGGGATGGCTCATCCTCTCCTCCGTTTGCAGGACCTTTCACTTCCAGGGTCTGCTCCATCAACTTTCAGCTGCACCAAGTTCATGAGGCAGAAAAGAAAAAGAAAAGTAATTGCTTTCCAAGCCTGATATTACTGGCACCTGTCAAAGAGAAAAAGCAAATTCCCTGAGGCTCCTTTCCACAATCTAAATAGCCAAAAAGTTGTTCTCCATCAGAATAATTTTCAAATGAAAGGCCAGAAAGAAATTTGGAGCTGATCTCAAGTATATTGGCATAAATTGGTGGGAGCCCTTGCTGTCCTCAAGGAAGCCAGGAGAGAGAAAAGTACAGAACCATGCTCCTCCAAGTTTAAAATATTTACTTAAAACTGGACACCAGGAAGGTGAACAAAAAATAATGTTTGAAAGGAGAGGGTGGCTATTTAAGGGAGGAAAGAAAGATTATATTTACAGGGCCATGGTATAACTTTAACATGTCTCATCTGAAACGAGAGCCAATTAGGCACCCAAAATGAAACAAGCACCTAAGCCATTTATTAGCTCCTATTTTATGGCATTAGAGGAAACTCAGTTTTAAAAGCAAGCTGCAGATAGCTCTGGAAAATGCCTTCTCATTTTGCAGATAATTTTATAAGGACAAATCAGGTACTAAAGTTCTCAGCAGTTGTTTTGCTTGTCTGTCTTAAAAAAACCCAATCAATCAGACAAAACCCACACCACCACCTTGCATTGCCTAATGGAAACTTCAGGCTAGCCCTGGAAAATTCCCTGGCCCACCAATAGCGCTGATGGGGAACTTTCCAACAGGCAGGCTTTGGACAGAAAAAAAAAAAACACCACAACAAAAAAAATCCGCAACACACACGGAAGACTGAAGTTTTCATGTTGGGTTTTATGGAAGTGTTTCAGTTTTCCAGCAGGAAAAAAAAAATCGAAGGAACATCTTAATTTTCAGGCAAGGTTAAGTCATCATTTGGTCTAGATCAACTGTTACTCCCCACCCTTTGCGGGCGAAGCATTCTGCTGGAGCTCCGTTAACATGATTCATCCAACTCTCTCCCAGGAGAGACATTGCTTCATTGGCACCCCTCCTGTATCTTGAGAAACACAGTCCGGCCAGAGAGGAATGGAGGCAGCTGCTCCAAGAGGATTACTTTTTTCTTGCACAGGCCCATCATGTTTCTTGCACAGAAACAGGAAGAGTTAATCACGTTCTTGACACAAAAAAAAGAAAAGATACACTTGTTTTTTAAGCCAGGCTGCAATGATGAGAGCTAAGATGCTGATGTCAACCACAGCAGTGTAATCGGCACACACCCACAATTGGCTCCAGAAGCAAGGGAGGGTTATTTATGAATTATTACATGAAGCTAGGAGACAGATCTGCAAGAAGTAGGATAGCCACCAGGGCAGCTGCAATTTCTGCAGGTCAGTCTAAATCCTCTGGATCCATGAACAAGCTATTAACAGCCAGATGGATGAAAGCAGGGTCAAAAGGCACTTCCAATAGGTCTGCAAGATCTTCGCTGAGCAGTTAATTGTTCAAGGCAAGAGGCCCACAACATCAAGGATCATTGGTCTTGTGAAACAGACATTACACACTCTTCTGGGGCTTTCCTTTTTTTTCAAGGCAGGCACTTTATTTTATTCTTCAAGATTTGGGCATGAAATATTTATTAGCACAGGCAGGTGTTTGGTTAGCAGGGACAGCCAGCCACAGTGGGGCAAACATCTGGAGCCCATGACCAGTCGCTTCAGAACAACTTCTTGTGCAAGGACACACTGGGAGGTCATAAGCAAAACAAGAATGAATTTCACTCACTGGGAGTCATAATTGGTCTCACAAGCATGCACAGTATGTTTGCACAGAGCAAAAGGTGCTGCTTACTGTGTTTGTGGCTGAAACTATCAATAACGCTTTGTGATTGCCCAGGAGTTCAGGGCAGGTCAACATGCCATGAACAATTCCTTTGCTACACAGATCAATGTTCTGCTGTGACTGGTATTTACTTTATGCTGTGAGCAATACAACCACTACCAATTTTGCATCAGCTAATATAAGACGATGGGGGGGGGGGGGGGTGGGGATATCTC
>NW_009259115.1:941978-948831 GCF_000687185.1 Egretta garzetta | reverse complement strand
TTCCGTAAGCATCACGGGAAGTGCGTTTAGCTAAAAATTCCAACATCGAGCCAGAAATAAAGCCTATTTGTCTTTGTTTACTTACTGAACAGCAATCTCTTGGGCTCGCCACTCAAGAAAAATACGCCCTTGGTTAAGATTTCCACCAGCATTTACATCCCCGTAACAAATCCACACAGATTAACACAGAACTTAAACAGCCAGATTAAGTGGCTATGGGTGCTTTTGAGGTCATTATGGTTAAAAGCTACATAATAAGGAGCACTGGGAAAGCAAAGCGGCAGTTTAGAGAAATGACTGAAGAAAAAACAGCATGTTTGATGCGCTCATTCAAAGCCTCAGATGGTCAGTATCTTGGGGAGCTGCTGTTACACAGGGCTGCTGAGCTTCAAGACTCTTGCACAGTGAAGTCCCTTCAGGTGCCTGTCATTTTAGCACTCAACAGAGCATTCTTCCAGCAAATTTCATGCTGGGCTTTTCTCAAAGAATGGGAAAAAAAAGCCATTTATTTACTCTCAAAAATTATCTGTGATGACATAAGACTCCCACACCAGCAAGAAGCAACTGAAGCTTTTCACCCTTTGCATACATTTGGTCATTGAGGTCTTCTCTTAGTTACACCTGAAACTTCATGCTTGGGACAATCACTTTTGACGTCCTTTAGGACCTGATGCTACCAGCTCAACATGAAACAGCCCATCAGGTACTTAATCAGAAAGAGGGTAAAACAACACTACTGAGAGTCAAAACATGACTCTGCTGAAGATAATACAAATTATGTTTGTTCAAGCCATCCAAGGTTAAACCTGGACAAACACACTCTTACCACGAGCTGTAAAGCTGTATAGTTTTAAAATACAACTGATTACACCCACAGAGAATTAAAGTCTTTGAGAAAAGGAATTGCCCACTGAGACTTGCACAGAAAAAACCGAGCTTTTCATTGCCTCTGTGGCTGAGTCCCACCAGCAGCAGTTGTACTTGGCAGAGACAGTCCTCTCCACAAAACCCTCTGCTTCTCAAAGGAGCAACAGGACCATTAAGTCTTTCACCTGTATCTCATCACCAGGATACATATTAGCACAAATTGGGGGATGTGAGCACTGATGCTAATTGCTCTTAGCAGGTTTGGCTCACACCTGCCTAGATTTTTACTAGGTCAGGAGAGCAGCTAACTTCAGAGCATGAGCCACAACACAGCAAGGAGAGATTCCAGTGGGGACCCCAGGAAGAGGATCCAGGAAGCAAAATTACCATGTTTATAGCCTTTTCAGGAGCTTCAGTAGCACACATTTGCCACATAGGTTCAGGAAAATTTTAGACTTATTTCTACCTTCCTTTCTCCTTCTGGCAGATGATGCAAGGGCTTTCATAAGAGCGTGGTGCATGTCAGTGCCATCTGCAGGGACCCTCATTCCTGGGATTTACAAATGGTTTACTGCACAGCTGAAAAACATGAGAAGAAATAAATTACAAAGCATCTTGAGTGATCATGCACCCCATGAGGCACTTAAGATACTTATAGGAATAATTTATGACTGCATTATAAAATCCCTTGTCCTTTAAAGTGATGCTGATGCTGCAGAAAAAATATAAATCAATACTGCAGAGGGCTTTCAAAACGGCTGTTACTTAGGGTTTTTAAGCGGGCTATGCTGTCCAAGTTAAACGTGGGGGTTGCATGCCTACAAACCAGCTACGTTCTTCCCTTCTGTGGGCATTAGGCTGCAAATCAAATGCAGAAATAGCTTCAAAAAGGGTTCAGAAGATGTAGGCACACCCCAAGAACCTGAGAAATTGTGCCTGCTCTTACAGACACAAAGCCATCTGAACTACTGAGGAGCAGGAAAGCTTTAACACATGGAGAGTTACAGGCTTTTGGTGACATAGAGCTATTGGCAGCTGCCCAACTCATTATGCCCAGCCATCCTTTGAAGGCTATCATTTTGTGAAACAGAAATCAATACCCCACGCACTGCCACAAGCTGAGCCGGAGGGTCGTGACATTATATCACCAGCAAAGCGAAAAACGAAGGGATACGTCAGCAGCCCCAGGCGCTGCCAGTTCCCCCTCAGCACAGCACAACACACAGGTAGGCAGCACAGCATTGATTGATCCTGCAATGGGGAGAAAAGGCGGGGAACTACTAAGACAATACCACCAGGTCACTGCTGCAGATCTGGGTAGCATCAGGGAGCCTGGGTTGCGGTCCCTCTGGGCTAGCACAAAGGCAGATACTGCTGATGGGTATTTGCAATAGCCCTGCATGGCCAAGCTGACATCAGCCCACTGTCAGACCAATGACTTTTAAAGGCACTGCCTCCACTCAAAAACAACAACTACTTAATACAAGACCATTCCTTTATCATGAGAATATCATTATAAATTGCAAAGGAAATACACCTTTAAGTGAAGCATTTTAATATTGATCAACCCAAAGAATCTGTGTTAGCAATGGATGAAAAAAACCTTTAACCACATCTGACAGGATCACTGTTGTTCAAGTCTTTGGATCTCTTTGTTGCCCTATCAAGACACTACACCGACCTGCTGGGCTTGTACCCCTCAATGCCGGAGGCTGGCTCCAGCTGCTTTTCCTTGCTGTCTAAGAAATTATCACAGGAGACTTTGTGCAATTAGGCCTCAAAAATGGGGATGTCAGTCCTCCAGAGGAACCAAGCCTGCCTCATGAAAGCCTTTGCGTTTGCTGCACAAGGTGTTTTTTTACCCTGAGGATTTATATCAAAGCAGGACACTAGTCAAGACAAGGCAAGCCACTGTAGTTTTTGCCTCTTTGTAGCTTGTCAAGGTGAATGTCAGTGGAAAAAATCTCAGAGGTGACCAGGCACAGAGATAGCCATCTAAAGTTACATACCTCGGTACAAGAAAAATAAAAAACCCACCCCTATGTTTTTAGTAAAAGCAAATCTGGTCTCTCTCAGCGACAGGACTCCATTTAGAAATCGGTGATGGGAGCGTAATGAGCTGCACAAAGCCAGCCATCTCACACGTCGCCATTTCTCCCCACCGACTGAAAGCTCTCTCAGGATCCACGGCCTTTTTTATGACCAGGCTGAAGACTGCCCATCCTAGGGATGATGTACCTTTCAGTCACTATTTGCATTTTCCTCTTAGCTGGCCTGATGAAGGATTTTTTTTAAGGCAATGTTTCTCAGGGTAGCTCTAGCATCTTATGGGATTCGAGGTACATGCTGCAAACTGCTGATCCTGCACGCAAGAAATAACAGGGGGAGGATGTGTAGGGATAACATTTGTACTGAATGTATGTTTTTCAAGAGCATACTTAAAAACCAGCTGTGTAAGCAAAGCAAGTAAGGAGAAGTATCTCTGGTGAAGCCTAGCTCTACAGCACATGGGCTGGAGGTCGGCACAAGAACAAGGTGAATGGTGGATGAGAGAAATTTCTCATCTTTCTCATCAAAGATTCTCAATCTTTCTCAAAGATTCTCATTTTTCCTGCTCCTTCCATTCCTGATTGTCCCTGATCTGTGCAGTCTCTCAGCTTGCAGAACAAACATGGGGTGCCCCCAAAATAAAATGCCTGCAATGGTATGACTGCTTCAAAAAAACCCCTATGAACCCAGGCTGCTGCATCTGGCACGTTTGACCTACCTGGATAGGAACTAGTGCCCCAGCAAGATGTGCCGCCTGAATCGAGATAATGCTTCCACTGAAGCAGCCACCTCTTACTCAGCCCATGTTGAAATCCCAAGGCTGACAAGATTAGGGAGAGGAGATGCCAGTTCTCACTTCACCACTCCCCTTAGCATCTTCCTCTGAAAAGTCTAAGGCTTATAACTTAGCCAAAACATACCTTCATTCACTCTGGTTATGAAAAGCAGCAACAAACTGAGAGATGGAGTAGAATGGAGATTTTCTAAAAGAATCAGCCTCGTAAAGCTCTCAAAAGCTGCAGCTGACATACCCACTGGATAGATCTGAGTCATTTCTAAAAAAAGCACCTGGAAGGCCAACAGTTCCATCTAGACAAAAAACTACATGTTACATTAGAGATTGGCTGGACTGCCACAGCATATATTTCACATGCAATTTATGCCTATGCAACAGCTCTTCACCTAGAGCATCCATCACTCCTCCAACTACCCAGGCATCCCAGAAAACATGGTCTAATCCCTCCTTTTTCCTCATGGATATGGTATTTATTCTGAACTGAAAACAGAAGAAAAGCTTAATAACTATCAGCTTGAACAACTGCAGGGTTTCACTGCAGAGGTTTTATCCAAAACATTTCCTAAATATCTTTACTCAGCAAAATAGGACTGACATTTAACTTCTTATTGTGCTTTAAATTTTTATTGCATCTCTGAAATGGAGACACTGTAAAAAAAGCTAGTCTTAATCCATTTCTTCCGTAACTCTGTGTTCAGGGGAAACTACAGGAAGAACTAAAACTAAAATCTATGGATAAAAACCATATTTAGCTTTATACAGGGGTAAAGCTCTTCATTGCTGGACAACTCTTTTGACCCAGATGTTTCCCTACTGTGGCTGATCACAAAAATACCTGCAAAATTTTCTTTTCTTTTTTAGTCTGGATATAAAATGCCAGTGATAATTGAGGACACCATTTGTAAAATCTCCATCCTTTCTGGCCCTCACCAACACACAGAAATTGTCAGAAAACAAGGAAGAAAATGAGAAATTGATTCTTGGCTGAACTGCAATTAACTTGTAGCTTTCCCTTAACTTCCAGAGCTTTATTACACAGATTTTATTTGATGAAATCAATTATACGGTACACTGGAGATAAGTTAGTGAATTAGCTTTGCTTATGCTAACGCCTATCACTTCAGGGTGGGTTTCGCCTGGCAGAGATGATGGGGTGAAGGTGTGGTATTTAATGTGATTTGTTTAGGCAGGAACGTGTCCCATTACTCTAGGACGGGAAGACGGCTGCAGGGAGGCTTCGCGCATGACAGCGGAGGGCAGAGCTCCTCGCGACCATCACCCATGGTGTCTGGATGCTAGACCCTGCACAGTCTAACAGCAGCAGTGCTCATCTGCTAATGTATTTTCCCAAAGCCCACAGTATAGAGAAGGGGTTTTTTGACATTCTCAACACTGAGGATGGGGCGGGGGGGAAGATGTTGACTACTTCTGGAGCTTTTCGTTGTTTTGTTTTTTTTTCCTTGGGCTGACTTTTAGCTGTTTATTTAGTTTTATTATTACCAGTTCTAGTTAATATTGATTCAGAATAATAAAACCAGCACTAGAATACTGGAAAAGGGTATGACAGAGCCAGAAAATCTGCTTGTGGAAGTAGAGACAAATTGCTTTCTTCTAAAAATGGTTCAGGCACCTTAATACACCATCGAGTGCTAAAAGAGAAGAAAGGACAGATTTTCACAGTTGCCGTTAACCCATCTCATCTTGAGATCCTTGGGAACCAGGATCCCTCTGGACAGGACTGAGAGCCTTACAGTACTCATTTGACACTGGACAAATCAAAGGCAAGTCCAAAGGCTTCACCTTCTGATCTCAGAAGGGGACAATTACCTGCTAATGATCCTTGTGGCAAGGCACAGTCACACTGGCCCTAGAGATGGGTGCCACCTTTCCTTTAAACTTCATTACTCAAAGACTGCTAATAAAACTGGAGACCAGGCATCACACTCATACCCCGTCCTGCAAAATGCCACATACTCTGGTCCTGGTCCAGCAAACATACATGTGAAACAGCCATCTCATGCCACTGGTGTTGGGTAAAGTGACGGCCACCATGCATAATGTATTGCAGGATGATGTTGTTGGTGAGTAAGCCCCCAAAACACTAAACCTGTAAGAGGGTCCAGTGGTCTGTGCCCAGCTTACTGGAATCAACAGACAGAAATCCTTTAAAACAGAAAGAAATTGCTCAAGCATCCTGTTGCAAACTGAGTTTTTGGAAGCTTCCTGCACAGCTTGATAAAGCAATACATTTTCAGAAAAAGGAAAACCAAATGAGCAAAGTCAAAACCAAGGTTTTGTTTGCTTTAGCAAAGGAACGAAACCCCAGAAGTGAAACCTTATCCTGTGTCTCTAACGGGATAAATTCCTGACTTCACCTTGCTCCTAGACTTTGCTCCACCAAGGCTGGCTCTGGCTGTCTCTGGAGGTTCCTCCTCTGGCCACTTGAAAGGCTTTTCACATCCCTCTATGGCACCAGCCTTTAATACAGCCTAAAAGTCAGACCGATGTTTAATTCCCTTCCTGCTAGATCCGAGCTCAGGCTGCTGAGCTTTACATCTCCAACACAGACACAGAGCCTAAATGTACCGTGAAGAGATCTGGAAACAAAGGCACTTAGGGCTTTCATAAATGGAGATTTACTTAATTTGAAACTCAACATCAGATTTCTGCTGTACCTAAAGTAAATACTATCCCCATTAATGGAGGAAACATGGGAATTTTCTTCATAAAAATAAACACACAAGACATTTAAAAGCTACAGCCCTTAGCTTTCTAAGCATTGTTTCTAATAAATTGTACACCTACTGGTTTTCAGGCATGGAAATGCATTAGACTGCCAAAAAAAATGACTGTTCCAGAGCTATGCAGCCTTTTTCTCCAGCTTTATAGAAATGATGCTGAGTTCAAATTGCCCAAAGTGAGACACATCAGTGAAGTTCCCATGGCTTGGCACTGCAGAGGTCCCTGTGCCAAGTGAGCTCACACCTACCCACAGTGTACTGCTGGGGCGTGTGTAAGTGGATGAACCAGACAGACCAAGCAGGGTGGGGGTAGCAAGGCTGTGAAGGTCATGGAAATAAAAAAAAAAAAAAAAAAAAAAGAAAAAAAAAAAAAAAAAAAAAAAAAAACCCCCCCTGACGG
>NW_009259115.1:924934-941962 GCF_000687185.1 Egretta garzetta | reverse complement strand
CGGAGGGAGAGAAAAGGTGTAGAATCTTTAAAAAAAAAAAAAAAAAAAAAAAAAAAAAAGAAAAAAAAAAAGAAAAAAGAAAATCAAAGCCTCCTGACGAGGTTCCCAGCTGATATCAAATACCAGCACCAGCTGGTTGTTAGTGGATATAGTCCATACAAAAATGAGAGGTCTGGTTTCTGTAACTCACAACTCGCAGCGAGAGTGAATGGACTGAACCCCACAAACGCAATGACTGAAGCTGTCTTTGGGGCAAGCATTTGCAAGGCAAGCTGACTCTTCTTTCCACACACCGGCCAGGGACACCTGCTTATCGCCAGTACTCTTGCGCTGGCCAGGGACAGCGCGTGATGGCACACAGTGCCAGAGGCCAGTGCCTGCAGACCGCGAGCGAGCGCTCGCGTCGCTCTGACAGCGGGAAGGAATACAAATCCCCATGGATTGCACCTATCCGCACCCATCCGCAAGTGTTTTAACCTTATTTCACCCACTGCTGCAAGTTATTCTTATGCCTCTCACCTTCAAACACCTCCCCACCATCTACAGCAGCATGTCTCACAGGTCCCATTCCCCTGACCTTTCTGTTGTCCTACTCACCCCCACCTGTATTTACGGATGTCACTTGTAAAATACAGTCTCAGGCAGATCTCCATGACTTATCTGCACCATACCAAAATTCCTTATGCTAACATTAGACATGCTTGAATTAGCAAGGAAATGAAAACAGGCCACAGGAAAGAAGTGGGCTGGGGGAAAAGATGGAGATGTAATGCTAAGCAACCATGTCAAGTCACGGCTGGCCACGTCCCACCCCGTTAGCTGTGTTTGAGGGTTCCTCATGTCGAAATAGCACCTCTGTAGCAAAAAAAGAATCCTGCACACCCAGTCCTGCAGCACTTTGGGCTCTTTTGCTGGGCACAGGCTCCTTTGAGGCATCAGCAGCTGGCAGCTACACGTCCCATAGCTCCACAACTCCATTGCTTTGCCCCAGGACCTAGAAACCACCAAAGGCTCAGTCCTGTAAAAACAACACTTTCAAAGATGCTTTACAAAGTTACTATGCAATTCTGGGAAAGGAGTTCAGATAGGAATCAATGAATTTTGTTTGGTATTAAAAAATTGGAAAGTTCTGATAAAAGTCATGAAAATGCCTGGGGGGCGGGAACCACCCAAAGATCCCAAAACTGTTTCCAAAACAAGCTTGTTTTCCCTAGTGCTAGTTCTAACACAAACACCAGGAAAGATTCCAGCACCGATACAAGCAACTCTCTTACCCACCTCATAGAAATGGCTAAAAGTGAAAAAATAAGGTCATTTTCTTTTCTTCTAATACCTCCTCAGCCCCCTTTCGTGCTTGAGGATCTCAGGAGACAGCACAGAGGCGAAAAGAACACAGACAACCCCCTTTTAAGAATTTTTAAGGTTGAGTAAATTGAGGCATTGATCAGTTTCTGTGATTTACCCAAGCAGAACCGTAATCCCAACTTATTTGCATGTGAAATACTGTCTCCCAAATTAAGCTAGCCAGTTGAAAATATGACTGGGGGGGGGGGCAGGAAGAAACTGTCATTTCTTATATGTATATTTATATTTCCTAGCTCAAGGGGGTATACAACTATTTCCAATACTCATTATGCCCATGTAATTAATGTATTTTTAATATTGTGATGTAGTTTGGTATTTTTTCGTTGTTAATGCTCTTAATGGCCCATCGCCTCCAAGCACCCCTTCAGAAGAACATGAGCTGCAGGAGCGAAAACCACAACTACAAGAGCTGGGCTCCCGAACACACAGGTTGGGCTGCAACAGCAACTCTGCAGCAACAAAAAAGAACAAAACAAAACCCCACACCACAAAACAGGCTTTGGCTCTTGGTAGCTTAATTAACTGAGAAGTGAGGAGGACCTGCTTCCCAGGACAGACTGCTCCCCGCCACATCAACTAGGAGGGTCTCTTATGTTAGGGGACCTTCTATCAGTTGTTCGTAAGCTCTCCAGATCTGACCACACTGCTGTACTGTAGTCTTAACATAATGTGGAAAGAAATAAAGTGATCATCTTTGAAATAGCTCCACAGATTATAACCCTGGGAGAAGACACTCAAGAAACAGTAAGGGTCTGATTTAAATCCACAAATATAATGAAGTGCGCAGTTACAGATGAAACTCCCTCCTTAACAGACTGGACCGAATTCAACCCTGCTACAAACCACCCGGCAGATGAACCTGGCCCAGTCATGGCTCAGATCTCCAGTCATAATGAAAGCTTGTCCATGGTTTGAACCCAGCAACAATTAACCTTGACAGGGGGAGATAAGATTCAAGTTTCAAAGAACAGAGAGTTTACTGGGGTTTTGTGTGCTTTCATGAGGCTTTGATTATTATTTTAATGCAGTTGTTTGTGGTTTAATTTGCTTCAGTGGTTTTTTTTTTTTTTTTTCGCTTTAATGGTCACATTGAAAAGATAAAAGTCTATGCACTCATGGCAGGAGCCAAAGGATGGCTGAAGTCCAACCTACCTCCACCCGACCACACTCATCTGATACGCTTCCAGAGAAGGGGGAAATCAGACAAATAGATGCTGTGGATAGTTTAGGACTGACTTGCCTCAGACTTTTTGGAAAAGGGAGAACAACTTATTAGGCTAAAAGGAAAACCAAAAGTAGTTATGAGAATGCTCTTTTAGGGGACTAAAATAAGAAGCCAACAGATCTTTACATACTTCCCAGCAGGAAGCCTACAGTCATCCATAACACTGCTGATAGCCCTTCCATGCTTGGCAAGGTTCCCACTCAACCATATGGAGCTCATCCATTGACATGCAACTCTGAGGAAGGAGACTGAGCGCCTGGCAAAGGTGTTCAGATAGCAGCTGGGAAGAAGGTTTTGGCTCCCAAGCTTCAGCGTGGTTTGACTTGACAGCAACCAAGGGTACATCTCTTCTGCAGATGGTGCAGCTGCAGATGGTGCAGGCAGTCCTAAGCTCACTTTAAGATAACTAGCAGTCACTGCTGACAGCAGCAGCAGAGTTCAGTGTGTGAGCTGAAACCCTCCTGAGAGGCTAAGCAAGTAGTTGGGCCGTTCGCCCAAGTGGCTGCACTTCTATAGGTACCAAAGCTAGTTAAAGCCAGTTCACCTTGTGTCTCCAGGAACCGCTAAGCCACCACAACTCCTGCATCATAGAGGAATACCTGCATCACTTCTGTTCTCACCAGCTGACGTTTTGATCTTGCTGATGTCTTCAGCAGAGCTCCATCCAACTGAGGGCCAGGAGTTTGCTCTGCGCCTCTGTCTCTCCTTTGAAGGTAGCAGCGATATTCACCCTCCTCGAGGGCTGTTAATGAGAGCGTGTTCTCTAGTTAGGGGGAAGTACGGCTCTGAAGCCTCTACCAGAGCTTTTCCAGACAATGCAGCCACAGGAGGTCTTTAAATAAGAGGAAAGAATCAAAGATGGGGAGTGACCTGGTCAAATCAGCTGGGGAAGAAGATGTAGGGGGGAGGTGGGAGAGAGCAAGCGCACTGGAAGCATTGCAGTTTTCTTCCCATGTCCATTGGACAGCAAACAGCAGTGGCATAAGAGTTTACACGTGCTCTCAGTATTGGCAGATAGCACGTAGAAGGGCTTGCCACCTACGCTGCCAGAAAATGTGCCATCTGCATAAGGGAAAAGCAAACTACAGTGTAATATAATGCATATCTATATGCTATTTATAGCCTTTCCCAACACATATTCACACACTTTTGTCCCCACAGTATTTTCTTGGCTGTGCTTACAACCCCTGCTTTGCATTCACACAGCATGTACTGAAAACAGCCATTAAGTTAAACACATAGACTTTGCTTCTCTTATCCTAAAGTTAACTTGGAGGACACCTTGCTGGAAGCGAGGGGAGCAAGGGGAAAAAAAAAAAAAAGCAGAGGAATGAGAAAGGGACATGTTTTTTTGCCATGAAGCCACCACTAGAGCACGTAACAGCCACTGATTGCAGTAATGAAAAGGTAGCCTAGGTTGAGCTGTTCCTCCCCAAAACACAATTCCATGTTAAGATGAAGCTGCCACATTCTCCATTCCAGCCCACTCCCATAGCTCCTCCCCACAGAAGCCCTCAAAGGCACAACTCATCCACCTTCAGGTAAGGCTCAGTCCTCTCTTACCCACAGCAGCTCCTCAAGACTTTATCCTGTACTTGTAGGTATTTTGTTCTTTGTTGGCATGCTGTAGGCACACTCAGTTCTCTCCTTAAAGCTCCTGCAGCTCTCCGGCCTCATGCTAGGAGCAACTACTTACTCTGATGACCACATTCAGCCACAACCTGGGAAGCTCTTTTTCCAAGGGCTGTATAGAGCCCAGGACTGCAACATGGCTTTTAAAGCATATTGCTTTCACTGAGACCACTAGTCGAAGTTAAAGCCGAGCCTGTTTTCTAAATAGCAATCCTACAAGAATCTGCTATTACAATTTAAGTCACCTGGCAGAGGAGATTGGGGGGATGAGGAGGGCAAGACCCAGGGATGCACCTACAGGCAGAACTCAGCCTCCTCCCAGAGCACGAAATGGCACCAAACCCACAGCTGAATCATGTCTTATTTCAGATTTTCAGCCATTAGATCAAAGGACAAAGGCACAAGGGCACAGTAATAATCTGCAGTCTGGCCTGCCTCAGATTTTTCTGAACTACCCTAGAAAGCTACTGCAAGAGCTTTAGGGGAAAAAACCCTCCTGATAACACAGAAGAGCCAGGTTTTAATATTGTGTGCATCATGGTCTGGCTTGCAGCAGGTCACCAACCTCGGACAAAACCTGGTTAGAGGGGAAAGTCTTTCTAGTGGCCCAGGAGCCCCTAAAAAAGGAAAAAATGGGGCATCACATCTCCAGAAAAACAAGACATACTAACAAACTGACTGCATGCAGCTCCCAAGACTTAAGCGAGCCATGGGCAAACTTGATTTTTATGAAGAAATCGGTAACAGTTTAGTACTGACCTAAAGAAATAGCTCCTGGGGCCAAAATACCAAACCAGGACTACTTAAATATACCACAGATTGTGAAACCTTGCAGAGCAGCGCTCAGACCTGCTGCTGAGCACAGAATGATTCAGCCTCTGCCACGTCCTCCCCTTTACAGCTTTAAAGTGCCATCCAAGCACAGCTTTTTTCCTGCTGCTTGATGCTTTCAGATCCTTGACCTGGTAACGATATCACATCTGCTAGCTATTATCAGAGGAGGAGAAAGGCTCTCCCCTCCTCACTTCCCCCTGTATGCAAGCTGGTGTGAACCCAGCGCGGCACGGTGTTGTGTCTGAGAGAGCTGAAGGCCTCTCAGGCTATAATTCAAACAAATCAGATCTAATCACCTTTATCAGAAGGGTGATAAAAATCAGCAAAATCGAGAGGCTATGAAAACACAGGCTGGGGGGGTGGTGGGGTATTTTGCATTGGGCACAGAAAGCCAACACCTCTGAAGAGCTGTTTTCCCGTAAAGATCCCACCCCACAGAGGACATCAGACCACAGTGGGATATTACTGAAGATCAGTGTCTGTGCAGGTTCTCTGCCATCTTTTGAAAACCTAAAAAATGTTATTTCCCAAAGTCTGCACCTAGAAGAGGGGTACGAGATGTAGAGGACTGTGTTCCGGAATCCCCTGTGGCTCCTAAATTTTGGGCAAAGTGGTCACAAAACCACTACAGATTTGACAGACACCACACTGATGCAATGATGCCCAAACAAAACACAGAGACTGACCCAGGTGCTGCAGAGGCAAACGCAGGTCTTACTTTTTTCCACACACCTCCCCAGCCCAGAGCTGTACCCTGGCACAGACACACAGCTGGAGATGAGGGTTTCCCGTGACCAGGACCGTGCTTTAGAGGACAATACAGTCCTGGATGTTCAGAGAAGCACAGTGGGGCTGTGAGCATCAATCCTATATCTGCACATAGTAGTATCCCACAGCTGGTTCTCCTTTGCCTGGTCAGCAAGCAATTGCCAGCCCCTGATCCCAAATCAGCCAGCTCAATGGCACCAAACCATAATGGGAACAGTCCTTGACAGGTTTCCTGCCTTGGGCTGCCTGTACTTTCTGAACCAGGGTTGCAATGCAATTTTTCAGCTCCAGAGGAACCACCTGGTTGGCCAGCTAAAGGAGAACCTCTGCCCTCGTATGACTCACCTTCCCATCACAGAAGAGCCCAAGAAGCATTTAGGGGAAGAGCATTTTGCAGGATGAGGAGCATACGAGTACACAGACGGACAGGGAACTTCCTGACACACACCCTGTAACTCGTCTGTTAGTCACGACGGCCGCTGAGCCCTGACCTCCCTCCAGTGAGCACTGACGCAAAACAAAGCTCCACTTACCGATTTCAACACCAGCAGCGAATGTCACACAGCAACGGAAAAATAAGGGTTGGAAAAGACCTCGGGAGGTCAGCTAGTCCAGCTCTGTGCCCTGTGGAAGAGTCAGCGCTGTATTATCCCCACCAGGCACATGTCTAACCTATTCTGAAAGGCCGCTGGTGATAAAAGCAACATATTCTAGGCTTTCACTATTTATATCATGATTTTGAGCACTACTTGAAGAATAGAGGGCACAGAGGGGAATATCTGCAAAATAGCTGAACGTCGCATTACAGAAACGTTGCAGGACTGGGGGGAAGCTGCTGAATAGATATCTCAGCCATACGTCAGTGCAAAACATAAGGATGGGTCCACCAGCAAGGTAACAAGGGCATGAGAGTGGAATGCCCCAACATATGTGGCCAGGGCACCTGGCAGGGTTGCAACATCTGGCAGAGCCAGCAGGAACCGACCCTCCTTCACCGTGCAACCTGCAGGTACAGACCTCGGTGCTGCCCAGATCCTGCAACTGCTGCCTCCCACAGAAGCTGCTCCAATGTCCCTTTCGGGGATTAAAAACCAGATAAATAAAAAAATAAAGCCGTGTTCTCAGCTGCACAGGAGAGGGTGTTTCAGCAAGACGAGGGTCTGGGCCTATTTACACAAACACGCAGACAGTTGAAAAGAACAGTGGAAACGCTTTGCAAAAAATCCCATTAGCAAATAACGGGATTTCTGGGAGCACCATCTGTGCACCACATTGAACACTCACCCCAGAGCACGGAGACTAAAGCACGTTGCATATAGAAAACCAGACAAAAGAATATACAATAATACACAAAGGCAGGGAGAGCACATGCAGGATGGGGAAGAAGCCAGAAAAGATTTTTTCTTCCCCATCCTCACAATACCCAAATCCCATTCCCTCCACAGCATCCCCACAACAGTTCCTGAGGCATCTCACATCCCTTCTGTGCCTACTGTGAGGCCCCATGATGTTGCCACAGAAGGGGAAAAAGCCTTGCCATGAATGAGAATCAGCTGGCAAATCAAACGGTTCAGTGCAAGGTGATGTAGCAGTCTAATACTGGAAACACTTCTCTTCCCTGAGTGTTTTCCAAGGAGGTCTCCCATATTTCTAAACCAAGAGATTACTTGGAAAAGGCTCTGTCTCACCTGTAAGCTTCTTCAGCTCCACCTCAGCAGAAGGGGCCCTGGGAAAAGTCCAGTAGTCGTCACACTGGAGTAACTCTAAAACAAAGCAAGAGAGGATTTGGTATGAGTGCGGTTTAAAGAGCAAAACAAACCCAACTTTACAAATCAGAAGTTTGAATGAGCCATCCCCAGTGACTCTCAAGCACCCCTTCTCCTTCCTGCTTCCAAATGCCTCCCTCTTTGTCTGCCCTCCCAAGGGCTCTTAACAGCATCCTCCAAAACAGCTATTACAGCAATTACTGCAATTAATTTATTTGCATATCCCCAAAGCCCCATCATTAGTGCAACACAGCCAAGCGTGTTAGTGTTTAATAATATCAATCAACAATTATTCATAACATCCCGCCCCGGCAGACCTAAATATAGAGACAAGCATTCATGCGAAAACAAAAAGGAGGAAAAAAAAAACCAACAGCAGCTAAACAAAAGAATTAATTTAGAGCAGAATTAGGATCATAGAAGTAAGACAGACAAGAGACAAGGTCAGATGTCTCGCTCCTAGCTCACACGCGACGCTCCTAACCTGCCTGCTCTCGGTTACTTAGCTAGCTGCAACTAAACAAAGTGATTTTCTCCTTGTGGTAAATAGCCAGCAAGCCACAATGAGTGTATACGCAGCAGGGTAGAAACGCTGCGAGAGGACTTTCACAGCCTGCTGGCCCCAGTTCAGAAAAGCACTTCAACAAAAGCTCGAGAGGGTCTCCATTAAGGACAACACTTAAGCACATACTGAAATTTAAGTACGTGGTTAAATCCTGCTCCTCCTCAGGCCAGGCACTGGTAAAAGACAGAAGCTGCTACCCAGTTTTCCAGGCATTTTTAGCAATGCAAGCTGCACCTCTTAGGGACCACATGCTCTTTGCTAACTTCCAGATTCAGAGCCAAAACTCATTTGCCTAATGCATGAGCCCTTCAGGACACAAGTGGTTCTTGCATGCTGGGACGCAAGAGCTCATTGCACTAACACCGGAGCCTGGAGGTACCATCCACATGGAAACTGTACAACAGCACAAGCCAATGGGAAAACTAGCATCAAGGCTGCTCTTTATCAGTGCATTTTAAACAGTCCAAAACTAAAATAAGGCTTTGATTAAACTCGGGGCCTCGCTCATGAGACAGGGGGTTCAGTGAGGGAACCGCATCTAACCAAGCCGTAGCTCAAGAGCCAGAAACTCACGTTACCGATATAAACCTGCTGCATTTCACACATCAAGAGGGGGAGGCAACCGGCTCACCCTGGTCTCCCTTCCCTGTGATGCAGCACCCAAAATGTAGGCATTTCCCATTTCTTGTTGGCCCCTCTCCTCTTGTTATGGGATCTACTCCCCTCCAGTGCAGGAACAAATTGGTCCACAACCTGTCCGCACACTACATGTGCCCAGGACCAAGGTACTCTGCTGTGGGAGAGTGAAGACCTGGACAAGGAGCCTTGCCAGAAGGTACGTTTCTGGCTGCAGTCACGCAACGAGACATGAGGCCAGTATGAAACCATCACCACTTGCCTTAACTCTGCGCACACGCAAGGACATCAGGGAGATGACGGATCTTCACCATCCAGTGTGTTTTGCATGGCTCAGATGTGCCCAGATCCCACCCACCCTCTGATCTCACATATGCTGCTTCATCGCTCACTCCAGTGAGGGTTTCCATCACCACCTTCAACAGCAGGAAGTCTTTGCAAGAGCCCAGCATCACATTACATTAACATAATTAACAGATATGTTAATGTGCATGCTGATCAAACAAAGAAAAACTGCACCTTGCTCAGAAACAGCTGCCAAGGAAAAACTTCAGGTGTTCAGCTCCTCCACTGGTGTAACTGGATGGAGTAGAGCGGGCACCAAAGGCAACGAGGAGCTGGCATGACCATGGTGATACAAAGCCACAGCCTTGCTGCAAGTCACAGCTTTTCACCAAGCTGGTGGAGTCCTGCTCTGAGAACACATCTTATTTATCAGTTAGGCCAGGAATGGTTCAATAGGCACTTCGCACTCTCTCTGACAGGGCAGTGTTGTCTTCAGCCTTCATCACTCACTACATCTCAACCACCCAGCAGTGCCCCAGGCTGTGGCTCCAAAGCCATCTTAATCTTCCTTCGTCCTCACCTGGCACATCCCGAGGTCCCACAGACAGCTCCACCAGCAAAACCATGAGGCAGCAAATGGTCCAGAAATAGCAGAGGGCAGCAGAAGGAAGGACCTGGCTGTCAAGACAAATGGCCTTGCAAGCATGGGCATGTGGAAGAGCAGCTCTGCCCTCACATCTCGCCCTCTGGCACCGAGATAAGCTCTCCAAGTGCACATTTCCCTCTGCTTTGGCTCCATTGATCTCACAGCTGTAATAGAGCTACACTCCAACACTCCAGCTTGAGATGGAGGACACCTCGCTTCCCAGCTTGGCACCCAGGGCTCACACTAAAGAACAACCACCAGCTACCAACTGCAGACTAAACAAAGTTTTCATTTTTTGGGGGGGGGCAGGGTGGGGGGCGTGTTGGGGTTTGGGGTTTTTTGGTGGTTTGGGTTTTGGGGTTTTTTTTGGTTGGGAAGGTTTTTTGGTTGGGTTTTTTTGTTTGTTTTTTTTTGGGGGGGGGGGGGGGGGTTGGTTTTGTTTTTTTTTTTTTACACTGCCCACAGTCTGGACACCTAATTGGAGACTCACCTAGCATGAAATCTCCTATTCCCATTTCTTTCATAACCCTTCCTGCCTCCATCGGTGCTGATGCTGGGGGAGATATTGCACCGTGACAGTAGGAAGAAATAAAATGCAATGTCTCGTTAAGATGCATTCTAAATAGAAAAAGAAATAAATAAGGTTTTAAAGCCCCCTTGCCTCTTGTTGGCCTTCTAACTTCCCCCACCGCCTGTAACCACACACAGCAAGCTGGGAGGTGTTCCCAAGAAATGAACTGCCAAAAGCACGAGCAGGAAGCAAGGCAAACTGCGATTGCAGCAAACCACTTCAAAAAGGCTTTGGTTGTGCTCAGAATTGCTTGAAAGGAAACTTGCCACTCACGGATGTTCACCTTTCATCTGTTACCCGTTTTAAAAGAAATACTGGTCTGATTGTCTCAGTTTTTCTTGGGCAAAAAGGCTTTCTGGAAGGCAGGGTCTAAAAGCAAAACACAAACAGGAAATATAAATGCTTCCTTAAACCATGTTTGGTTTCTTTGTGAAAACACCCAGCAGCTTTCACTGCCTCCCAACAGCAATTGATAGATTTTAGGGGAAGAGTAAGACGTTAGTGGCCACAATGGTATTTTACAGAATAACATGGAAGGGGAAATCCAAAACAACCAAGTGCACAACTATGAAGACATAGAGAGAGGTTTGCCTGGGGCAAACCTTTCCTAACTGCTGTAATTACTGCGAAAGGTCATCAAGGACACCTCCCTATGCAAGCTAGAAAAATTCATGTAAGCACTTCACGTGGTTAGTGCAGCTTTTTTACTGAATGTAGCAAAGCTCTGACATCGTGCCATATGAGATGATATCAGCAAACAGGCATTTTCTCAGAAAGCGTGTGCATGAGAAAGCCGAGGACATTAAGTCTGTTCAACTCCTTGCTATCTTGCTCTTAAACACGGCCATTAAAAAGAAAGTTCAAACCAACCAAAACACCAGGTAAAAAGGAAAGGCTGCACACACAGGACTTCACGATGACTGAGCCGTGGAGAAAGGAGTACAAAAGAGTTCAGTCTGCAAATATAATTGGATTTAAGAGACAAATTCCTCCTGGGTGGTGGCTGTTGAGAGGTTATCATGTCCCACCTCCAGCCTGGGAGGGTCCCCACATATCCCATGCTCCAGCAAAAGTCAGCTGGTGCCTGCTCTCCTGCCTGCCGTGCCTATGGGGTGGCACCCTCCCCCAGCCGGACAACCACGTGCACGCTATGCACCACTTGCTCTGCGGTCCAGGGACAGTGTGTGCTCCTCTCACACATGGACATTGACACACGCCAACACACTGCTCTGCATTTTTTTGCGTGTGGCCTAATTAAAGGCAGATGCAAAGGGCGGTTTGCACGAATGTTGTTTATCCTTAGGTGCTTCCCTCCCTGGGATCCCACTCTCAGGCTGGGGGCCAAGGAGTGAGAGCAGGACGACGGGCCCCCTCCCCAACAGCTTAGGAGTCCCTCCACAGCTTCATCCCATGGGTGGAGACGCGTCTTCTCTCCTAGGGCACGCCTAAAAGCCCAGGGAGTGCAGGAGGACACACGGGATGCTCTGAGCAAGGAGTCCTTCAAACCCTGCTCTCTACCCTGCACAACATCTAGGGCTGCCAAGGGGCTGGCCACATCTGTTCAAGCAGGGTGAAGCCACGGCACAGACAGGTCTGGCCACCTGATTTCACCTGTCTCAGGTAAAATTATTATTTTGGAGCTGCACTGCTTCCTTCACCATCCTAGATCTCATTTTCAGAGACTGGGGAGAAAGCCTTTGGGCCATTAAGTGCCTTTGTAAAGAAAGGATTCACTGTTGGCATCTGACTCTCTCGGCAAGATGCATAAACAGTGATTTAGGTTGGAAGGGATCTTTGGAGGCCATCTGGTCCAAGCCCCTGCTCAAAGCAGCAGTAAATAAATCACAGCGTGTCTCCTCTGCTCCTGCAGCCAAAGGCACAGGTGGGGGACACTCAAGGAGTGGGGAAGTATGCAAGAGACCTCAACACAAGAAAAATATGTCCTGCTCTGAACAACACTGTGGAAGGCAAGTCTGCTCTCATCTGCGAAGAGGCTGCTAAACCATATGTTGCCCTGACTGACCACCTCATCTCTCTGATATCTTGCCTCAGAGCCTGGGAGGATCTCCTCTCCCTGAAGAGACCTCCCCAAAAAGCAGGTTTTAGCCCTCATGTCCCAACCAGAGAAACATTCAGGTGCATACAAGGTGCATAACTGACCTCTGCCTGCAGAAACAAGTGTACTTAGTGCCTTTGGTCTAACTTTTACCCCTGTCTTCCAAGGGATGGTGGTATTATTGCGTACCTTGTAAAGCAGTCCTGTCCCAGCAAGGGTCTACCTGACTTCATTTACCCAACGTGGCCAACCTGGGAAGAGCTGTAACTGCAATCTCAAAGGCATTACACCACCATATGCTAGTGTCACACAAAGAAAATGCTGCAAAGTCTCTGTTTAACTGAGCAAATTGTGCTTTGATCTTGATGCAGGAAGCAGAAAAACCCCATGCTACCCTTCTCCAACTCAGACAAAATCTTCCCCTGTGCTCACTCTCAGCTATAACCCCACAATAGTTACAAGCTGTTTTTTCTCTGGCTTTTTTTTATTTCATCTCCTCATACCAAAAGCAGAGACAGGCCTGGAAACTAAATTGCAGCCACCAGTTTCATTCATAAATTTGGCTGCATCCTTGCGAAGCGAGCTATTATTGTTATTTCTCACCATTTACCACCTCAAAGCCAGAGAGTATTGTTTTTATTGCTATTGTGAGAACAAGAGCAGGGGAAAAAAATAATCTTGAGCTTCCCTTCCCCTCCCAATCAAATATAATGGAGAAAAAAAAAAAACCAAAACAGTGCGGATGTCAGATCCTCAAGGGTTGGGGTTGCGTTTTTTTTGAGCTATCTACAGGCGCTCAGCCTGATGTTGCAGGTTTCTGAGTCTGAATTTTATCAATGGGCTGCGTTGGGTCCATTTGAAAGGCCAGCAGGTGTTCGAACAATGAATCCAGGCTGCCTCTACATCTGGGCTACAAAAGCCATCACCGTGTTTACAAGAAACAGGATAATCAAGAAAACATCCTGCCACAGGCACCTAAAAAACTACAGCCCCTTGTTATTCATTTTTCTCTCACACTGTGCTGTTTATTTATAGCATGAGAAGTTGAACCGGGAGGAGGAAAACAAAAAGTAAGAAGTTTCACACTCATTTCCACGCAGAAGTGACGCATGTTTAACGTGGAAGGGACTGCTGGCCAGGCGCTTGGGTGTATTGTTCCTTCAGCTCTAGGTGGGACATCGTTAACCCTTGAGCTCTTGCTGTGTCTCATGAATTAGCCAGGCATAAGTTGTTGGGTTTGCTTCATTCATGCAACCACATCAGTTGAACCTAACTCATTCTGGGATACTCCAGATGGAAACGGAGTCCCCACATACTGGATATAACGTCCTTAGAGCCTAAACACTAAGAGAGAGGCAATTATGGGGAGGGATCATGGAAACTGCTCATCCATCTTAGCCTTCAGCACTTAAGGTTGGATCCTGATGGCCAGCAGAGCAAGAGAGGCTCTTCCAGAGCTTAGAGAAGACATAGAAGATCCTCTCGCCAGATACCCTCTGGAGGAAACTCCCTCCCTCCATAGGCAGCACTGGCTGCCCAGCCTTCGGGGTCAGAAAAGTGAATACAACAATGCACCAAGCACCTTTGCAGAACCGAAGGTTGCCACCAAATTTCAGCTGCTGATGGCTTGTGGCTCCCTACAAAACCACTTTATTTTGGGGTTGCTTTCTGCTGACATTTTTGTTCTGCTTTAACTTTTCAGCACAAATGCAGCAGGATACATCCAATTTAATAAGAGCGTGTTTGGTTTTTCTTTTAAATCAATTTAGTTTTCACTGAAGATGCATGAAAATGGAACCTCTAGAACATTTTTCACTATCCTCAAGAACGACCTGGGAAGCTCCAAGGTATCTCCCCCTTCCAGGCTAACATTTCATGACTCAGGTCATCCTTAGGTCCAGCAAAATTAAGTATTCCCTCCCCTCCCTGCTTTAACAGTTTTGCTTCTGGAAGCCTTCAAAACACACCAGCTAGAGCCCCTGCAGCAAAACCTGGGGAAGTGAGAGCTGAGCTGCTAAGCTTCTCAAGGAGTTTGACTTCCTTGCTTGTGAGTCGAATTGAAGATTAACGCAACAGGTGCCTTACTGGAGAGTGAGAGGGAAAACAAAACACAACACAATGGAACAACAGCCTACGTGCACAAAAAGCAGATGAACTTCTCTTCTGGGCAATGAAGTGCTAAAGCAGATGGCTAACATCTCCTTCTTCTCCTTTAGACCCAAGTCACTCTGAGTTGCTGGCTTTAAAGACATCAAGTCCTGGAGCTCAAATGCTTCCCCTTCAATCAGACAGTGGATTTGGAAGATGATCTTCCTGATCCAGACTTGACCCCTGAAGGGTTGAGCTACCTCCTCTGCCCCCTCTACCCTGGTCACCCTCAAGAACACCAGCTCCCCAGCTGGAGAGCAAAGGACTTTCCAACAGCCTCTCCATCTCATGCATTGAGTAGGATGGCTGAAGCCAGGACTGCTGCCCCATGAATTCATAACACCACCTCCCAGCTACTTTTTTCCATGAGCAGAAAGACCATCAAACAGCACACATACAAACTGAAGGTGCTGGTCTCTGATATGGTCGTCCCCCTCCTGCCATGGAAAGCAAGTGGCACTTCGCTGTTACGAGTTCTTACCAACCCAGAGCTCCCTGGCAGGCTGGTCCCACCAGCCCCCCTGCCTGTTTACTGCAGCATGAGCCAAGGGGGCTCAGGTCAGCTAAAGTCCCACTCCGATCAAAAAGAGCAGATAGCAGCTTATGTTGTGTAGCGTTTTCTCCTTGTTTGCTTAAAAACATGAGAATTTTTATAATTTTCAATGATTAATGCGCACATATAGCCAGTATTAACCATCAAACTTTTTGTCATTTTTCCATCAAAATCATAACAGAGAAGCATATACAACATTTTAAATTGCTGACTGGTGAGCCTATAAAGCGAGTAAACAGTTAGAGGATCAGTGCATCTTAAAAGAATTCAGATGTGTCTGTCCAGCAGTGCCATTACACATGCGATACTGAAAACACCTTCACATTACACAACCAAATAAATGCCACTTATTTCCAATGGTTGTTTTGCAGAATACAGAAGTGACCTTTGCCCTCCTAAGTGACTAAAGCTTGACACAGGGTTGGTGTTAATTCATTAAAAATTTTCTAGCTGAAGTGAAACGTTCAAGCCAACCAGTTTTCCTAGACCTCTGCTAACAAATTACTTGGGTAATTGCCAGAATCTTGAGTCTGATCCCTTTTTCTATTTCTTTCTCACCAAAAAAACCCCATCTGGTGCATGTTAATTGTCAATCTGTATCGACTGCAAGATTTAAGCTGGTAGGCATCTATAAGAACAGCAACCTAGATAATTAAATAGCCAAATGCCGATGAACAATTGTCAATACAGAATAAAATCAATGCACTCCCTGATGTTTCCTAATGATAGAAAGCTGACACTATTTGAACTGGCTTCTTTTAAAAGCTTTAATGTTATCGAACAACATTATTTCAGGAGAGATGATTTGGGGTTTTACTTTTTAACAAAGAGAGAAGTGGAGTGTGGCATGGCATTTAATATCTAGCTGAGATTTAAAACGCACGCTCCTTATGAAGTATGACATTTTATACCTGAAACCACAGGAACGTTTCCCACATTTAAGTGACAGAGGAAAAATTCTTCAAATTAGATTTGAACTTTATACCTTCTAATTCTGCTCCAATCCTCCCTCCTCCATGTACCACGCTTGGGCCTGATGAACATGCTGGTGCTATATCAAAGTCTAACAGACCTGACTGCCGACAAATCCCCTTCACTTAGCCTTCGAGTAAGCAGCAAACCTCCTGTAGATCCGGTAGTTAATGTTAACTGGCAAAATAGCTCAGCGACTGATCGGAAGGCTAAATGAACTGGTCAGCGCAGCCTGGCTGGCAAAGCCAGCCCTTCCTGGGTGTCAGCATGAGCTGGAAGCTGGCACTGAAGCCACGAGGCAGACCTAAGTCCCCAAGCTTGCAGCGAAGAGCCACCCACAGCTCCTTTACACACTTTAATCCAAGCCTAAAGGAAAACCAAACACCCATCGGCAAGGAAGCCCAGAGCAACATATCCCCAAGCTTGCCCATCAGAGGTCCTACTTCTCACTTTCCTGGACTCACAGGGTTGCAATGGAGTTGCACAGCAGACAAGTCCCCATCTGGGAAGAGTTGCCCTGCTGTAAGTGCCGTCACAGCCACTGAACCTTGCAGGAGAGCTCCTCTGTAAAGCCCTCCAGGATGAGAGGAGGGAGGGACAAAACCCCTCCTGCTGTAGGAGAAGATTGGGTTTGTGACCTCCTGCGGAAACTGAATGCACATAAGTCCATGGGTCCTGATGAGATGCATCCCAGAGTCCTGAGGGAATTGGCCGATGTAGTTGCCAAGCCCCTCTCCATGATATTTGAAAAGTCATGGCAGTCAGGTGAAGTCCCTGGTGACTGGAAAAAGGGAAACATTGTACCCATTTTCAAAAAGGGTAAAAAGGAAGACCCTGGGAACTACCGACCTGTCAGCCTCACCTCTGTGCCCGGGAAGATCATGGAACAGATCCTCCTAGAAGCTATGCTAAAGCACATGGAGGCCAGGGAGGTAATTCGAGATAGCCAGCATGGCTTCACCAAGGGCAAGTCCTGCCTGACGAACCTAGTGGCTTTCTATGATGG
>NW_009259115.1:924491-924832 GCF_000687185.1 Egretta garzetta | reverse complement strand
TGTTCGGTGGATAAGGAACTGGCTGGATGGTCGCGTCCAGAGGGTAGTGGTCAATGGCTCGATGTCTGGATGGAGACCGGTGACGAGTGGTGTCCCTCGGGGGTCCGTGCTGGGACCGGTGCTGTTTAATGTTTTCATCAATGACTTAGACAGCGAGATCGAGTGCACCCTCAGCAAGTTTGCGGATGACACCAAGCTGAGTGGTGCGGTTGACACACCAGAAGGACGGGATGTCATCCAGAGAGACCTGGACAGGCTGGAGAGGTGGGCCTGTGTGAACCTCATGAGGTTCAACAAGGCCAAGTGCAAGGTCATGCACCTGGGTTGGGGTAACCCCCGGT
>NW_009259115.1:923030-924324 GCF_000687185.1 Egretta garzetta | reverse complement strand
TGAGACCTCACCTGGAGTACTGCGTCCAGCTCTGGAGCCCTCAGCACAAGAAGGACATGGAACTGTTGGAGCGGGTCCAGAGGAGGGCCACAAAAATGATCCGAGGGCTGGAGCACCTCTCCTATGAGGACAGGCTGAGGGAGTTGGGCTTGTTCAGCCTGGAGAAGAGAAGGCTGCGGGGAGACCTGATTGCGGCCTTTCAGTACCTAAAGGGGGCCTATAGGAAAGACGGGGAAAATCTTTTTAGTAGGGCCAGCAGTGACAAGACAAGGGGTAATGGTTTTAAACTAAACCAGGGTAGGTTTAGACTAGATATAAGGACGAAGTTCTTTACAATGAGGGTGGTGAAACACTGGAACAGGTTGCCCAGAGAGGTGGTGGAGGCCCCATCCCTGGAAACTTTCAAGACCAGGTTGGACGGGGCTCTGAGCAGCCTGATCTAGTTAGCGGTGTCCCTGCTCCTGCAGGGGGGTTGGACTAGATGACCTCTAGGGGTCTCTTCCAACCCAAAACATTCTATGATTCTATGATTCTATGAGAGGGACACCGGCACTCTAGGGTAGGGCTACAGACCAAAGTGGTTTTTCAGCATGAGACATCCTGCAAAATCCACCCTCCTGGCACTTCTCCACAACCTTGGCTTCATCCAGCCCATTAGTAGCACACAAACGGGCCTCTCCAACCACCCCCTCATGTCAGCAAGAGATGCCTCATAGAGCACATCACATCCTTATACCCCAGGGAGGTGCGGCACAGATAGGTCACACCTGTCCCCATGGCCAAACAAGGAACATTAGGATCCTTGACTCCCAAGCGGTGGCCCAAAGCCTCAGCTCATCCATCCCGTGCAACAGAAGAAAGCCCTGATCCGCAGCCTCTCCCTTTGCATGCTCTTTGGGCCAGCAACGCACAAAACCACCCCCATTCCACCTTCCACCCTGTGCCTTGAGGGACAATCCAGACCTTTGTAAGTGCTTTGAAATATGAGTTGCAAAGGCAGAACATTTTTCCTATTATGTTCCTTGCTTTACTTAAGCCCTTACTCAATGAGAGACAGGTGCACTAAGCTCTTTGCCAGGGATCTGCATTTAGGGGAACGAGGCCCTCCAGTTTTATACGTTATCCCCTTGTAAACTCACTAGTCACCTCTTAAGCTCGTAATAAAAGATTTTTTTGAAAAATGATGGCACCTAGTTTCCAAGGCAGCAGAACTTTTAAGCTTGTGTTTGCAAGAGCCTAAGGAATTACAGATGCCAAAAGGAACACGCTGTATAAAACCTATCACCTATTCCTG
>NW_009259115.1:919903-922688 GCF_000687185.1 Egretta garzetta | reverse complement strand
CTGCTGGATAGATTAAATAACAGTTTTATTTTTTAATGCGACGTGATCTGGACAACAAGTCACTATCGATGCTACACAAAAAATATACATGTGGAATAACAGCTACAAATCGCTTTACTCTCTGGTGGTACCTAGAGATCTCAGATGGTTTGGTGCTTGAAGGGATTATCAGAGATGCGTGATCCCAAACTGGAAAGACCGAGATGCTTCATGGTGTTGATTGACCGTTGTCAATGGTCTGCTGGACCTTAGTTGCAATTCAGGCTGCGGTGCTCCAGGGGAAGAAACAAGAAGGAAGATAAAGGACAGAAAAGGAGAAGAAAACTGGAGATGGGGATGGAGAGTGGCTGTGACAAACCCAAAGCGTAGTTGCAGCCACAGCAGGAAATATATCACAGCACAGTCCTTTGAGAATAGGACTGTCTGAACAGCCCAGGCGAACCTGCATCCTCTCACTTCAAATTACTTGAAAGCTCAAGGATTCAACCTACAGCAAACCAGAACATCCCAGACTCCCCAGTTTCTGTTTATAAACGTCTATTTTCTTAGGCTACACCGATCACCTAATTCTCAGTTGTATACTACTCCTATTTCAGCTACAAAGCAGGCTCCTTTCCCATGAAAAAAAATACCAGCCCTGCTTATTTCATAATTAATTTCACTGCATGACTTTTTCCAGCAACATGATTCATTATTTTTTTCAAGTTCTCCACAAACTGATGAAAATAAAAAGCCCCTCACAGGCTCCCTGCACGCTCTCATGCACATCACTTCTTTGTGGCTTAATTTCCCATTTTTGAAAGGAAGATGTTTGCTCTCCTTCAACTTTTTTGGGAGGGGGCAGTAAGGCGGAGAAGGAAGAGGGTAAGTGAGCAATGGGCATTATTTCATCGTTAATACAGTTTCTAGCACAATAAAGTCCATCCTTTGCATTGTGGCACTAAGGTGCTAACAGAGGGCAATAAATTCACTTTAATCATTAACATCCATGTCATATCAAGCAATCTTGTTGCTCTCATTTCAATCGCTTCAGAAAGCTTCCTACTTTTTTGTCTCAAGCATGTGCAATGACTTGCTTAGCTATTAATTTTAGAAACTATTTTTGAGCGATGCATTGTAGAATAACTAGTAATTTTCTATTCTGACTCCAATTCCTGAATCTACTTATTAAATTGCAAGCATTACTCCCGTTCTCTTGGAGAATTGGGAACTGTATCTTGAGGTCTATGGGAAAAGGTATATTGCTTAGGGGTTACGGCCAAATCGGTCCTTAAAACCACACGCGCTGATGGAGACAGTACTGCTGGGACTCCACGGGTGAAATTCTTGGCTGAAAAAAAATTGTTTGGCAAAAAAAAAGTGACGTACAAATGCCCGCATTAATGGAAATACAAATGTCATGTTCCCATCTAGGCTGTGAAGACTCAGTTAAAGTATTAAGTAAGAACAAAACACAAGTTGCCTACTGCTTTTGAGACATCCCCCCACCCCCCCCAACCTGCAGATAGATGAGAATCAGGCACCGAAAGGAAGCAGATAAATTTCTCACGTAAGCCACACTGGCATAACGAATCACTTTCATATTAATACAGCTAATTACAAGCTGATTTTACACCATTTTCCGACACACAGCAACAGGTACTCAAGCCTGCTTACTCCTAAAAAAACCCTACCGATCCAATACACCAAAAGAAATCATGCAATGGGCATAGCCATCGTATAGCTCAAGAAATAATACACCTTCGATGCTTTTTATTACAGTCTTGATCCTTCAAGGTTCACATTTTTAAGCTTTTCCTCCAAAACCACGAGGGCTAGGAACTTTATTTCAAAAACTGGATAGCCAAGAGTCTCACCTAATTATATGAGCTGGGGCTTCAAGGGGGGAAAAAAAAAAAAAAGCAAAGGAACGCAGACACCCAGAGATTTATGGCAAAAAACACGACTGCTGGCAAAAACTCACTGTCCCAATATTCTTGCTTTTTCCCTTCCCCACCCACTCTGCAGAGGAGTGCATTTTTTCCCCAAAAAACCATGATGTGCTGTAAGCCTGTCTCGCTAGGTTTGATTTTTCCCCTTTTAAGAAAGGAGCCTTTTATGTTCTGCAACAGACACTTCTCACTCTGCACACAGGCAATAAATTAAAACAATTATTTTTAAAAACTCCAGCTTCACTGCCAGCTAGACGCCATTTACAGGGAGGCAAAACAGCTGCATCACCCCCAAAGCCAGCCTCCTACCAAACCAAGGCTCAGTAGTTACGGGTGTGATTTTACAGGTTACGTCACAACATGCTCCCATTTCACTCATTGCCGATTTATTTTTTTTTTAAAAAAAGGAAGCAAAAAAAAAAAAAAAACCAAATCCTGCTAGGAATGATGAAGCGCCGATAGGTGGGGCGGAGACAGATGCCCCCAGCCTCGGCGGTCACTTCCCCGCCGCCCCTGGCGTACAGGTGTGCTGGGTTTGGGGATGCAACCGGTGGAGGACATACAACATGTGGGGCGGGCTTCCAGCTGTCGCGAGGGAAAAAAAATAATAAAAATGTTTTTTAAGCGATAAGGGAATGGAAAACTGGTGGAAACTTGCCTCGGTAGGTACTGAGAGCAAGAAAAAGGAAAAATAAAAGAAGATTAAAAATGTGACTGCAACTGGGACAACCCCTTGGAAGGAAAAAATGAAGGAAAATACGAACGAAACTTACTTTCTTCCCAGGACCGGTGCTGAAGCAGCCCTGGGGAGGGGATCGCCTCCCCCCCGCGCCGTCGTCTCCGCGGTAACGGCG
>NW_009259115.1:896894-919605 GCF_000687185.1 Egretta garzetta | reverse complement strand
GCCCCGTGCAGTAATCGGGTCACACCAGCAGCATGCAGGGCAGTATTAATGCTATTCGTACTCGGACACTAGGCCCCTTTTCTGCTTGCAAAAATATAGTTTTTCCTATCTTACAGACCAAAATTTGCACATACTGTTGGGGTTTTTTTCCCCTGTAATGAACTCCTCATGCTTTCAGCACAATACGAAGGTATAAAAGCTTATTTGCAATAAGCAGGTACTGATGATGGCACTGAATGAAAGCGCCTGCAAGGAGCCCTACTTGTTTCTCCAGAAACATTACTAAGATATCAAGCCCCCATGTTACGAAAGCTTTACTATTGCTGCACGACAAATTTGGAAACTTATCCCTCAGTATTTTGGTGTTTGCTGCCTCCAGGTCCAGCAGTATGAAGCCCTGGGCATAGCCAACCCAGTTTGGGGCAACTCTTGATCCCAGTTCTGAGCTGGGTGGGGCTTGCTCAAGTTCAAGAAATAACAGTACATTTGGAGGAGGGGGAAAAAAAAATAAAAAGAAAAAACCCTCAGACAGTATTTGCTGCCTGCTGCTGCTCCTCTTGTGCACGTTCAAGCTCTGACCTGACCAAACCTGACCATATCTGAACTGCTGCCCCAGCAGGTTTGTGAGCACAGCCTCCGCTGGCTCCTTACCCACAGTCTTCCCTTCTGGCATCTCTGGTACCAGCCTCAAAGCCTCCTCTTTCTTTTCCTCAGTGTCCTCTTTCCAAACTCCAATTCTTTTGCCAGGTAAAACTCCTCAGACACTAAAACATCCTAGAGCAGCTCTCCCTGTCACCTCCACGTTGGGTCTGCCCTAGCCTAGGCTCCAGCCACCCACCTCAATGCATTTGCAGTCCCAGCCAGACACCACCACCACCGCTTTCCAGCCAGGCAGCTTCCTTTTCCTTGCTCCTGGCTTAGGAGAGAAGGGTGAGCTGAGAGGAATAAAGAAAAACATCACCAAGGGCACAGCAGAGACCGAGGGCTCTGTCCAAGGACACAAACCCATCACAGCCTCCAGCAGCCTTAAATTTGAGGAAGCTTGGTTAAGTCCCTGGCTAATCCAGTGCAGGGTTGGCTTGTAACAGCACTAATCATCCTTTGCACTGGCATGGTCACTCAGTTAAAGAAAGTTCACAAAGTAATGGATAGTTATCTAAATGACGTTATTTAAGAGAAAAAGATTAAACACCTAAACAAAGCAAAAAAAACCCACAAAAGTAGCGTTTGACCTCTTTTTGAGAGAGTTATCTCAGAATCTGTCATTCCTACTGACTGACTGAATCATGGCTGCTCCTATTTGAGCTAGATTAACACAAAAGGAATTGAATATAGTTGGAAAATACCTATGCTTCAACTCCTTCCCTTAACTCAATTCAATTTTATTAAAGACAGGGCTCTCTAACATTTCCTATAGCATTGCCAGCATTGAACAGCAAATCCATTAAACAGGATACACATCTCAGCACCACATGACAAAAATGTATACGGTTCTGTTACCAAACAAGGTAGTGGTGCAGGTAAGGAACTCCAATCTGACGGTGATGCTACTTGGCTCACTTAACTATAATCACTCCATCGCTGTGCACAGCACAGCACTTAGAGCTAGGCTAATCCAGTCCTTTGTAAACACAGGCTTGAATATGCACCAGTTCATCAACCACTGCTTCTGTAGAGCTTGAGTTAAGCAACGGGCTGGAGAGTTTTGTTTACTGTGTTCTACACCCTCAGCCAGTGTACCAAGTTTTCCAGACAGGCTGTGCTTTTCTTTATTGCTCCAGCAACTGGATTCATGTTATCGCCTGAGAATCTCAGCATTCCTTTTAAAAAATAAATGATTAAAAAACAATCCAGAAAAAAGGTGAATCAGAAATACTCCCAAACCATCAGCAAGATAAAAAGTACTAAGTTCTTACCTAAATATACATGGCCTTAAAGGTTTAATTTCATTATTTTAAAATGTTTGTGCCTGACAGTGCTGGCAAATCCATGAAAATTTATCTTAATGTTTACTGTTCACAGCCTTATGCATTCCTCCCCAGCACAGAGCTGAGTTGCAATCAAGGCCAGTAGTTACGAAATAGGAGTACGCTTTCTTTTTGTCCTAGGCTTTCTTGTTTTGCAAGGTACAGCTGATTGTTTAAGTTACTGAGGCTACTGTTACATGATTGTATGTAGTGAGGTTATCCTGGCTGCATACCATAAATAATGCTAAATTAGAAGTATTTTAAAAGCCACATGACAAAAAGTGTCTTATAGCAGACTGCCTTACTTGAAGGCAGTGAAGCAAATGGCTAATAGCGCATGGGGTTTATGAGAAAGAACTTTGGGCAAAAATATTTTAGGGGACGCCTAAAATGACTGGGAATGGGGGTGGCTGCCTAGCTTGCCAAGTCATATGGAAGACAGACCGCATCCTACAAAGAGGTAGGCACATCAGTAAGTCACAGCCAAGCCTATATTATCAGGTTTTCGATACTGTACAGCCAGATCCTGTGTACGGTATGGAAACGCTACACAGCATTTTCTGAGCTTGAGGTAAACAGCTGCTTTTCAGACATCTGGAAGAACAGCTGCTACACAGAGAGAGAGATCGCATGCGTCTCATGCAGCCCGTTGGACGTGCTAGCCGTACTAAGCATGCGCGCAGGGCAGTTGCTTTGCATGTGCCGCAAGTCAGAGCAGTCAGACGAGCAACTTCTGCAGCACAGAGTCACACTGCACACAATTTATGTGGCTGGGATTTCAGCATTTCCAATCAGTTTATGAGGCATGTTCACCATCCTCAAGGCCCTGTGATTTTAACAGCAGTGTGGTCTAAAGCTCACGGAAGCATGTTATTCCACTGCTTTAGTAAGCTTTGTATTAGGATGGAGACAGGACACTCAGGAAGCACTCGGCTATATTCTCTTTGGGTCAGTAAGCTCTAGCAGACAGCCAAAAGAAAAGTCAGTGTGTCCAGACGTGCTTGACATTTTCTAAGGACAGTTGTAGTGCTCAGGAGGGAGCATGCCCATTACATTCGCTGTAGGGTTGATTAAGAAGTGCTGGACGTATCATACTTCCTAAAGTACTCACATTTGCATACAGATGTACATTTTGTTCTAGACATTCAACAGGAGATTTACAGAGATGTTTTCATATTTATGTTTTCCTGCTGTGTTTCCTCCTCTTTTATTAATTTGTTTGCCATTTACTAGACCTGTAAGATCTTGACCAGTAATTTCTTTACTTGCCCTAACAGCCCTAGTCCAGACACATTCAAAGCTGAATCTTGGCACTGCTACCATTTGTACCAGGTTTTAATCAGCTGCAAGACATTTGCCACTGCCACCAAGGAGCTTTAAACAATCAAAAAGCTTTAAAATTTAATCTCATGTCACAAATAGAACTTATATTAAATCAGTGGTTAAATATTAATCTAAGACAAGATCTTTAGGATCTCCCCTTCTGCTTCTGACAGAAATAACCAAAGGAGAGCTATGTATTTTATATTACATCCCCAAAGCTCAGTTAAAGAAAATTAAGGTTGCAAAACTAAAATGCAAGAAAATGTCAGTGCCAATTTTAATCCCCTCTCTTCTCTCTCACTTTACATGGCTGCATTACGATGCAGTTTCTTATGTTGTGATCACATCCTATTTTCTTCCCACGGGGCTCCAGCCTCATTCAGCAATTGGGCTGTTGTTGAATATTTCTTTTTATCCCCTCATTCAGCATGTGGCCTCAGGCCTTACTCTTCAAATTCCATCCAAACACCACAATTATTAGCTTCCTCCTGGGAATTCCTAGCATGTTCTCTCTCATACATCTCCCAAGCATTCACAGATTCATCTTTGCCCCTCTTTCCACCCCCGGTGAGCATTAGCATGTCATCCTGCTTATGTTAAAGCAGGAAAACAGAGACAGAATCAAAATTATCACAACTAAGACTCAAAGCTGCAATTCCCTCCCGTGCCTCCCTTCATCCTTAATGAGCAGGCAGGGAAAGATCTTGTGCGTTACTCGTACATTGGCTCCTTTGGGAAAAAGCATTGTCAGTAGAAATATCCCAGCAGCACTTGTGCCAGGAAACAGTGAAAGAAGAGGTTACAGTTTGCAAGAAATTGAGTAGACCATGTTAACTCCGAGGCAGAGTAGCACCCAGACACAGCATTTGCCCTTTATGCATGCAACTGTAGGCAGCTGGATGGGCAATTCTTCTTTCCTTTTTGAAGGGAAGGGAAAAAAAGAAAAATATGCAGATAAGGTGATTAATGCTAAAATAAACTTCACTACCACACCCACTAAAATGTGGTAGAGGCAAATGCTGCTTAGAGATTGAGTAGGTAATGTCTTTTCAGCTCTGGCCTATTTCTGGCTATCCATTTCTCAACAAAGAGCTCACTACAGTACCTGCTGCAGCAATGCTACACAGTAATTGGGTGTAAGTTACCTAAGCTCTCCTTCCCCATCCTTTCATACCTCCCTAGCCAGGAGGAATACTGCTTGCAAAGGAGTTCTTACCTCAAAGCAAAGGGCAGCCTCCAGCCCAGGCAGGAGGTGCAGCCTGACAGACAGAAGGACAGCCCTTGCAGAATGCTACAGGAAAGTTTAACCTAGAATAAGGCCTCCCCCACCTTAATCGCTTTGCAATGTCCTCCTGTAAGAAAACAGCCATTTTTCCGATCAGCCTTGTGAGTTTGGCTAGAATGGGTGCTTGAGACCTGCTGAGGTGCGGTGTTGCTGCTGCTGCTTAGTGAAGCAGGCTTCTCCACCTTCCCTGCAGTTTCTCATTACACATATGCCACAAAAGTCTTTTATTCCCTGTTCACTTTCTGTCATAGTGCCAAAGACCGCAAGTGGTGATGACAGAAGCATAGAGCTGTTCACGTTAACAACACGAGCAGGCTGTATGTTTTCTTCCCCAGCCACAACCAAAGCCTACTGAGGTTTATCCTTTATTTTCCTTGTATGCATCAAACTCTAAAACATCGTGGCTAGAGCAAGCATGCTTAAGGTCATCTGGCAGCATTATGTTCACTACCAGCTAAGAAGTTTGGCATAATTGTAAGGCTAATCTTATTTTAGGAGCGAGGCAGGCTTGACCAAGCTCAGAGCCCTGGAGTCAGCACTGCTCCAGACTGCAGGCTAAAGGCTTTAAAAACAAGAATTGATCCAGACAACGTTTCAGTCAATTTGGCTGTGTCATAAGGCCACACTGATCTCTGTTTCTGTCTGCATAGGGTTTTCTCTATAGTAAGACAAAAGAAAAAAAAAGAAGAGAGGGGGCTGCTCGTATAGTATCTTTAGCCCAGCAATCACCATGCAATACCTGAGCAGATTGCAGTGGAGGAACAGGTAACTCTGCTGACCTGAATAAGCCAGCAGTCATTCTAAGTCCGGTGATTTTCAGAGAAAAGAAAAAAGAAAAGCAGCAGCATTTGCGCAAGCCCCTTTTCCTCTCGGGGCCTCACTTTCCCCTCCCAACCTTTGTCTCTTGTTTCTTTATTTTACAGAGGCTGCAGGGCAGGGTTTCCCTCCCCCATGTTTGCCCAGGGCTTAGCACAATGGGTGACCTGTCAAGCCCCAAGTATCTGGAGGAGACCCTGAGGACTGGCCCCTGCATGCACTTCCTTGTCACTAGACCCCAGTCTCAGCCACCTCTCCCGGACTGTTGGCTTGATCTGCACAGTGATGAATATGTGCTGGGATCCTTGAGCCCAGAGGAGCCCTGTTCCATCACACAGATCCCAACTGCAGCCCAGCTCCCCACCCCCTTGCTCTTACAAGCCCTGACAGTGCTTTCTCCATTCCCTTTTAGATAGCCCAACACAGCGCAGTCTCATCTTCTGAGAAAGAAGAAATGCAGGAAGTTTGTAGTGGCAGCGTAGAAGCTTCAGAAATGTTTTAACACACACACACGATTTAGCAGTCATTTAATCAAACAGGAGTTTCCATATTAGGTGAAGAGAGCTGGGCCAAGTCAGAGTCAAATATTTTCCCTTCCATCTCTTTACATGTGCCCATCCATCAGAAGAAAACAGTAGGGCCCACGCAGTACTACACTCTACATTTACATGGTTGGCATGTGAAAGCATGAGATATTTCTGTCCTCAGAGGACAGACAGCCCAGAAAAAACAGGCATCAAAGAAGCCTAAGTTCAGCCCAATACAAATCCAGAGACAAACACAGCTTGGAGTGCAAACTGTGCCATGTGCTGGAATAACAGAAATAGTGTTCCCTTTGGCAGCTAAGTAAAAACACCAAGACACTTCAGGGTGAAAAAAAAAGAACAACCACACACACAAAGGTAACTTCACTGATGCCAGATTCCACTACTGGCTCAAGAGTGGTCTGAGGGACACTTTGCACACTCAGCACAAATCCTTCCAAGAAGGGCATGGTTAAGCCTCCAAATCAATTCAACACAAGCAAGCAAGCTAACCTTAGCTGCACTCAAAACTAACAGGTTGGGGTTTTTTTAAGTGTAAGAAGAAATGGGTCAAGCAAACATGCAGAGTTAGAGGGCCCTGGAATATTAAAATAAGTCAATGCATAATTTGGCAGGATCTTAAACATCTCTTTATAACTTGAGCAGAAAAACATATTTTTAAGTTTCACTCGAAAGAAGCAGATCAGGCTTATTTTGAGCAATAAAAGTGAGATTCAAACTAGAAGTCATGCTATGGCAAAAGAGTCTTGTCAAACCCTTGTTTTAGACTCCAGATCTACTTTGTGGGAGTGAAGAGAAGGGACATCAGATAGGAGGTAAAGCCTTGACCTTCCCTCCAAGCCGTAAGCTGCCAGAAAGCACTCTGGGAGCTCTGGAGTTAAGTCACTTTGTGTTTTTTCCTCATCCCATTACAGCATTGCTTATTTTCCCCATAACACTCCCAATTTTGTAGTTGCTATGACAATTTGCAGCATTACTTACACTGCTATACACATGCAGAGATCAAGAGACAGACTTCTTTCTTTTCCAGGATTTAATAGTCTTATGCCTTGAGTAGGAAAATTATGCTCAGTCCTGCTGGTTGCATGCACTAATAGGCTAGTTAGATGCTCTAATCCAACCTAATTCCAATTCAATATCATCCTCAGGCACAGATACAGCTCACAACCTACCCATTACCAAACAGGAGCAAAATGATGAGATGAACCAGTAACAGTAAATAAAAACCCAGCACAGTCGAGGCTGCGTTGTACTCCCCATTCAGCGCGTGGAAGCAAATTTGAGGGAGTTTGCAACTTAATGCAGAGAGAGACTGAGCAAATATGCAAAATTTCAAATAGGGGTTTAGGGGTTGCTTGCTGTCTGATTAACAGACCAGGGGATTCAGTCCTGTCCTTTGCTTTTAACATATAACTCCTGACTACCCTTGAACATGTTTGTCACCAAAGCTGAAGGGCTCCTCAGGGATGCAGCAGTTCTGCCAAGTCCCCCAGAAAGGGCTATAAACACCAATCACGTCTGATCCTTCAAACTAGTCCAGAAGGGCTCCCATTTGGACACTAGTAAAGCCTGAAATAATTATTTTAATCCTGTTTTGGGGAGGGAAAACAAATGGCTGTGCATGTGTCCTCTAGTTTTTAATCAGGGTGAACCAAAGAAACACTCAAATCACATTTCTGCTTGCACCATCCAATTATCAAGTATGTGCTCTTCCCCATCACATGCCTAGCAAACTAAAGCACTAGGGCCAGGTTGCCCTCCTCCCTAGGGTGTCAGGCATGCTGGCTCCAACAGGTACGCAGGAGCTATCAGCGTATCACAGCTGAAAATCAATCTTTTCCTGCAATACTTCATTTTCCAGTGGGCCCATCCCTTCTTTTGCCCCTGTTTACACAGACCATCACTGCTGCAAAAGCTACAAACAAGCCATAATATCCATAGTCTTAACATCTGACCCACAGCAACGTGCCTGCAATCATCTTAATACTTATCTGATAAACTAATGTTTTATGGAAGCAATTACGTTCCATCTATATTGCCTTATGTTAACATACTCTGAACAGCTAGAGCACTCCGTCCCCCTCCGACCTCAAAAAGTCATTCAAAATATAAAAAGAAACTGGATATTAGCTGGCTCAGCAGGAGGAACCACTTGACATTCCTCAGTCAGAGGAGGCAGAAAGGGAGATTATTGTAAATTGGAGTGGACAATTGTGGAGTCGATTCTCGTTGCGGTACAATCTGTTGTCTCCATGCAATAACCTGCATTCGAAATGCTCTAGCCTGAGGATACCCACTGTTCATAAATCAGACGTATGGCTGTGGGGACAACCTACAGGGCCGGGCTTTCTTAAAGATTTATAACCTCCTCACTATCAAATGGTCTGTGAGTAGGCACAGCTAAGTACAATACCGCGTTGTTTCCTTCTGTGCTGGAAAACCCCGTGAACCTCACACCAGTATACGTTCTTCCATGTCCTGACTTCAGAGGAAGCCTACAAAACTCCCATTGATCAGCCAGTAGAACTGTTAGGTCAAAACTAATGCTGGTCTTGTTTGTGCCAATCTTCTCCACTCTGCTGGTTTTATTTTGTTTATCTCCTGCACCTGGGTTAATTGCTGCAATTGAGTGATTTGGGTGGTGCAATGGGATGTAAATTAAATCGGAAAAAAGGAAGGGGAAAGACCTGGGTGGGCTGCAGAGGCATTAGGAAAAGCAAGACCAGCTGCATCCTGCAGAAACCCAGGTCAGCTGAAAAGTTAATGGTGCAAATTCAATAGCAGGGTTTAGATTGTTGGCAGTTTTGCTGACTGCTGTAGGGAGTCCCAGCAGCCCTGTCAGCATCCTGGACATGCAGCACACACCCCACACTTGGGGCATTCTGTACTCAGAGACTAGCAACGATGAGATCAGCTGACGGAGCTCCAACTTAGGCATTTATGATCAAGCACAGGCAATGTTAACGGCTGTCCAGCTTTCTTGTCAGAATTAATACACAAGCACTCCCTCCATGTTGCTCAGACCAGCAAGAGGTCTGCTCTGAAAGCTCATCTAATGGAGACAGGGCCTTTGACTGTCTTCATCCTTCTTTGAGAGGCTCTAGGAAGATCAAGCACTATACCTGGGTTAAGCACGTGGATGGGTCTAGATTGCACCATTGAGGCCAACAGCCTTTATTTCTAGGTCTAAGAAAGAAGTCAGCTTTCCCTGTTACTTTAGCCCAGTTTTCCTCTCCTGCAAACCTGGCAACGTGAATCAACTGTTTTTCTCCCAGCATAACTGAGTCTCAGTGCAGAAGTCATTTCTTAGCTCTGCTCCTAGAGAAGCACTGTCAAAGATGAAAGATTTTTTTTGATGCCCATCACTCCCAAGAGACAGTCTCCACTTGGCAGAGAAACGTTACAAGGTAGAATGGGACCTGAAGGGTCTTTCACTACCACAGATGTTAGCACCTTTCAGTGACAAACCTGCTGTTTGAGCTCTTCTCTGAATAAAAGCCTCATTGCCCAGAATCCATTTCTTGCGCCTTCAGGATGATTTCCCACAATATTCTGTGCTAATCTGCTTTTATCATGAAAAGCCACTGACAGCCAGTTTGTGTTCACATCAGAGGTCCACCTGTTCCTACCAAAACTACCAAGTAAACAGCATTAATCACTTCTGGAAATGTAACTGGCCTTAGGTGACATCTTCCATATCACATAAACCTCTAGCCACTGGAGCAGCCATTTAGCAATTGCTTGGAGTGCAACAGTTGCTGCCATAGAAATAAATTAAATTATTTTCCTCACTTCATTCTCGAAATAGTGCCCACAGCTACGCTCTAGCATTAGCACCAACCAATACAATTAGTTTTGAACAACCACTTCAGACAGAAAAGCAGCACATGCTTTAGAAACACCCCTTGGTTCTCATCCCAAACATGGGAGGACCTAAAAGAGACCTTCCCCTATCACAAAGGCATTGAGGGGGAGAAGCTTTTTCTATTAAATCATCATCTCAGCATAATTGAATGAAACTCACAACCCTATCAGGGTTGTAGTTTCAAGCATATATTAAGGATGAAGTCAAAAAGGTTAACTTTTAAGCTTTAATTAATAAAACAACATTTTAAGATTCTTATTTTTAAAACAATCAAAAAGAGAAACTTTTGGTAATGTTTTTTAAAATACATTGTAGTTAAAAATCTCTTTACAGATATAATGGCTCACATTTCCAGACTTGCTTTTTTGAGAAATCCACACGCATAGAGCCCTGGCATCGTGTACTAACTCTTACTTTCATGCCTGGTTAACAGTCTTCTCTTTTCAATTAGCACTTACAATAAGATGTGGACGGATGCCCAGAAAGACCTTGACATCCAGCTCCAGAGAGAAAGAGAAGAGTTCCTCCAGCCAGAGAAGGACCGCGTGAAAGTATTCAAGATGTTAGCCACTTCCTACATCAAATACATGCAAATCTTCCGTAACTTGGAGACAGCCCATGACCAACTCATTCACCGGCAGAAACGGACAGTGATTCGGCAAGTGCTAGATGGCGTGATTGGCCGAATCCTGGAGATGAAAAAAGAGATGGTGGAGCTGGAGAACTCTGAGTTTCATTACATTGATAATATCCTGGAAGATCTAAAGCTTCTCCCGGTAGGTCTACCTCTATTATGAGCAAATTCATAGGAACTTTGCCTATACTGTGTTTTAAGGATAGTCACATTTACTTGGAGTCTGTGAAGTTCCACCAAGTGATTTAGCTTCCTGCATGTTCACCAGTGTACCAGGGGATCAGCAATTGTGGCATTTTTATTAAAGATCAGAGTATATTTGATCCATGATGAGCATTATACATTGGAACAAGATTTTAAAAGCTGATCTGCTTGATGCTTCTAACATGAAGTCATATTAGTGTAGACAGCTTCACTATTAACATCAGCAGCTTTATACTGCCTGATTTTAATATGGCATTAGATTGAAGGTGGGCAACTGGTAACCAAGGTACAGTTCACTCCAGTCTGCCCTTTGGATCACTCTGAATCAGCCTGGCCTCAGGCCTCTTCCAGAGATGGCAGGTAGTGCTAAAAGTTGCATGGTCTGGTCTACTAACTCGTAGTACAACAAACTACTGAAGTGAGAAACCCGAAACAAGTCTTACTGTGAAGGGGGCAGGAGCTGGGAGCATATTCAACATCCAGGGTTCAGGATTGCCTAACGTAAAAGCAGCCCCCTGACAGACAGCCCGCTAAACTCGATGACTACAACGATAAGGCAAAGTCTTGAAGCTGTACTCTAAAAAGAGTATGAAAAATCAGCTGTGAAAAGCTGGTTACTTCTCTCGCAGACAGCTCCACCTATTGTCAAATTCAGGTGGCGCTGCTAACAGCTTTTCTAAAGAAAGAGTTGGAACTTAAATTACTGCCTTTTTTTCAGGATCCTGGTTATAACGTTGGGTAAATTGCCTAATATCATTATAGCATTATTTTTATTTGCAAACATGTTTCTGTTTGCAATTGCATGTGTATTTCACTCTGCAAATTTAGGGTAGTAATTGCCATGAATTTTCACCAGCTCTTTACCTGATGATGTTAGTCCTAGTAGAGAACTGTTTTAAGCTATGAGAAGGTATACCGGAGAGCATAAACACATCTCTGGAGAAATTGATCCCTCAAACCATATTTTGAAATCATTAAGCACTGCTGTTTTCACGACTTTCCAGTAAATCCACCTGCAACAAAAAGTTGGCAAGCCTGAAAAGTCATGCTTGACATCTATTAAAAAACAAGCATAAATTCAATTTCCTGAACCACACCTTAATTTTAAGACAGCATGACATACCTATCTACTGAAAAAAGCAATAAAGAGATTTCAATTTTTTCCAGAGAAAACATTATTTTCCATGTTAGATAGGAATACAGATTTATGGGGTTTTTTTTATAAAATAATCACACATTCTTGGTTCCAAAACAAAATTAGTGGCCAGTACTCGACAAATAACTGCTGTTTCTTAAAGAATCTGCCCAGAAATTCTCTCTCTAGTCCTTCCTTTCATTGTATTATCATGGGCTAAAATCCAGCATGATTGTAGGCAGAAAACACAACAGAGTAGTCACATTTTATATCTTATGCAATTGCATTGCATAATTTTTACTGTGTCACTTTAAGACAAAGCATCATCTTTCTTTAGTTCTCTTCCTCATGTTTTTATATGGTTGCCTTCCAACACTCGTTTTCTGGGGTAATTGTAAAGGTATTGGGATACACAAATCCCATATGGAGCCAGGAGTGGCTAAAAGGCTGCAAATTTGACCTGAGGATAAACGTCACAAAACTAACTTTTCAGTGCTGGGCCCCAAAAAGAGATTATGAAGAGAAGTAGTCTCCCTACTCCGACCCCTTCCAGCCCCAGTATTATAGCTTTGATCTCAGCCTCACAGTGAGTAAAAGTCACAGTCCAGAATCACCTGTAATTAAAGCCCAGGTTAGACATCAGAGACATTCATCACCCCTACACTGATCAACTCACACTGCTACCTAACAGCATAAAAGCCCTCTTGTCCTATGCGAGGGTGTCCAGACAAACTGCTTGATTTCTTATACCTAAAGACAGCCAGATTTTAAATCCATCCTAGAGCGAGTTTCCATCACTAATCAAGGATCTTAGAAGGTGCAAACAGGAAGCTTAACAAGACAAATATTTAGAAACTTTAGCAAACCAGACCTCTGCATTGATAAAATCAGTAGGGATAAACACAGTCTTACTTGGAAGCTTTCTTACGCTGCCATAATAGGGATGTCCCAGTCTGTGCAGTGTGCAACCGAGGGAATTAGTTAAGTTTGCAGTTCACAGGGACTGTTTTCATTGGCCACAGCCTTCCCTGCAAATTCTTGCTCTAGGAATTGGAAGGCCTTAGAGCTTACAAGCAGCACATTTACCATGTGCCTGCGACAAGGCAGGAGCAGTGCTTGTTCTTTATAGCCAGCGCTTTTTCCTCTCTGTCTGTCCACACCAGAGGTGGCATTAAGGCTGCAAAGGGTCAAGTCAAAGGTCTCGCTGAGCAGGTCAAAGCCCACCGAGTTTCCATATCAGACAGAACAGGGAGCATAACACAGCATCGAGTCTTGTACCTGTCTTAGGGTCATTGGGCAAAAGGACCAAGTGCCCACATATACTCGGAGACAAATTATTGTGTAACTTGGCTGTGCAACTCCTCATGAGTAGCATGACAGGGTAACTGTACTGCCTGTCTCCCCCTGTCCGTCCGGGTGAATCATTTGCTTGAGAAAATATCCTAGGTGTTCCCAAAACATCTAGAAGACACATTCCTCCCCTCCCCACCAAGGAAATATACTTGCCAGTAATTATTCTTGAAGAATTGTTTCCAGTCTTCAACACAACACAAGGAACAGGCTATGCCACCCTGCAGCACCTTAACTTTGGGGGCGGGGGGGGGAACATGACGGACACACATCTGCTTGTTTGTGTCTTACATCTTTTTAATCATAGAAACAAGTAGACAGCCACTTCTAATCACACCTTATTTTGAAAAGTGACTGAAATATCACCATCACAGACAGTAACAGTTTGTCAACACCTAGAGATACCTGTAGATTAACGGTGTCATGCTTTGGTTCTTTGTAATGGTTAAAAAAAATGCAAGAGAACAGGCCTATTTTTCATGTAGATTAAAAAAAAAAAAAGTGGGATGATCATACAGCCAGAGGTATTCAATTCAGTGGAAATCACATTTAAATTTCTGGCAACCCTGCCAAATATTTTAACAGTTTGATAATATAATTGAGCCATTATAAAAAGAAAGATTTCTGGGCTGCCATGGTTCAGAAACTGGGTTGATTTATTTGTTTTTGTTGAATTGGGCCTTAAGTAATTGCAAAGTAACAGCTCAGCAGCTGTTACAGAGGTCAAATTCCCTAACACTCCAAAATATTCGACAATCTCAGTCAAATTTAATTGCTGAGTAAAGGTGTTCAATTAATAAGTAATCCGATTTTAATGCAGTTCTAAAAAGCATCTCATGACTTATTTCTTTCTCTAGGAAGACATAGAAGTACCTATCCCAAGGTATTTTGTTAAAGAAAAGCTGGAAGTCCTGCAGCAGAGGGAGAAAATGCTTGATCAGATTTTACTTAATGCTGGATTGCAAACACAGGTAAGCATACCACACACCTACATAACAACATGCTTAACTTCTGTAGTTTATAGCCACACATGAGCCACTGAAGTGAAAAGTATTTTTATAGCATTTAGGAAGTAAAAGTCTGTTTACAGATGAGGCACAAATAGGAAGCAACATTGAATTTTCCTGTCTAACAATATCCAGTCACATCTTGAGCCTGGTTAAGACTGAAATTAATCCACTCTACTTTATGTGTGTGTCAGAGAACGGGCAGCACTTTGGCCAAGTTTAGTAGGTGCTTTATTTGTCTAGCTAACTCTCATCGTGTAATTAGTTCTGCTGAAATCAAGTTGGGTTTAAGTTTTACTGAACCAGGATTTTTAACTGGAACAGGCAAAACTCAGAGTTCAGGTCAGCACAACTGTTAGTATTCAGTTGTTTATAACCTCTGAACAATGACTGCAGTCTCTTCTTGTACAGCTATAGAACTGCAGCTGCTAGGAGGAGTAGAAAATCGAGTTTTGGCAGAGCAAAAGTCATTACAGAGAAGTACATGAGCACTCCAGTGAAGACTGTTCTGGATTTGATATACTTTTGACCTTTTCGAAATGGCGCATTGCCTACAAGCAGTCATTGCTAACCTCCCGAAATAAACAACTGTGCCTACATGTCTGGATGACTTAGATTCATAGATGTTATAGCCATACAAGACATTCCTGAACAGACCACTGCTGCACTACCCCAACCATTGAATTCTTCACCAGTAATTGTGCTAGTGGGGAAAGTCTGTGTGTTGATCCCAGAAAGCAATGGAGGGAAGGTTCCCAGGGAAAGGAACAGCACCAGTCAGAGGCAGTCTATGGAGACAGAGCTCAGGCTCTCTGCTAGATCACTTTAGTGGGCAACTGCAGTCCTCTTGGCCTCCACAGTAAATCTCTAGGTAAATTCTCTGCTCTTCTAGTGGCCTGGTGTTGGTCTGTGGAGAGTCTCTTTTTTGGCACATTACGTCTTGAAGCCTTTTTGTTTCCCACAGTTTTGCTCTCACCCCTTTTCAGCATGGCATCCATTACAGATGAGACTATCTAGTGTGCAAGCCTGGGAGCACTAGGCTCTTGCACCTTGGATATGGCAGGGTCCAGGTCTCCCGTGCCAGGATGCCACAAGACAGGCACAGAATTCAATAAACATGAATTAAATAATCTCACAAGTACAAGTCCAGTGCGCTGTGCTGCACTTCAAGATCAGTCACTGCTGGGATTGCTAGAGGGTTTTCAGGACTTCTGCATGCATCATAGCAAGCCATGTACACTCAAAATCCTAGCTGCTGTGTAACAGACCACTGTACTCTTCAGTGTCCATGGCAGTGCTGTTACAAGCAGTCTAACATACATCAAAAACAGTGGAGTTCGTCAGAGGAGTCTGCTCCGTAGATCATTTGTCCTTCTGTGTGATTCTGTTATAGAAAGCCCTGCTAAAAATGTAGTATAGTGAGCTCCACACAATATATATAGAAGCATCAAATGTGAACTGGCTCCAATAGGGGGATTAATGTCAAGAAAGGACAATAATTCACCTTTTCCATGGGGAGCACGAAGGGTTAACAAGAGTTCTCAGGAAGGAGAAAGGGGAGTCCCTCACTCCAGCCGCACTGTTCTGATATGTTTTTTATTAAGCCTCTTCTATTTGGGCTGGGCTGACCAGGCCTGGGCTGGCTCAGAACAGTCTGTTCTTCCATTCAGCAAGAAAACTGGGGTCCCAGCAGCACATCCGGAAACCCATCCCTTCAGAAAAGTAAAAGGAAGACATTACATAGCCTAAAAAAAATTATCCTTTTAATAGGATAATTAAAGCCCTGTGGTTCTTTATGTCTTTTTTCTCAAATGGATAAAGTTCAACATGATGCATAAGCCATATAGAGCTGTTCTTGCTTCCCACTATAGCATCAGTCTTTCCTTGTCACACATCAACACGGCTGGTTCGCTTTCTCCTAAAGGTCCTCAGAAAAACACATCTCAAGATCTCAAACTTCCAAGACATTGCAAGATAGCACTGAGGAGTCTCTGCTGGTTTTGACAGGGATTTTTTTGTCTTAGAAAGTTTCCACAAGTAGTACATTGGTTGTTTCATTTGCTGAGGTAAGCAATTAACAAAACACACAACTAATACTTTGCTTTGTCCATTCCTTTTTGGCTGTGCTGTTGAAGAAACCTGTCAAGGCCATGGCATTCGAAGAAGCCATTAAAATGATCCAGGTTGCAGAACGGGCTCGCCAAGGCCGCCGTCGAGCAGCATTCATGAAGCAAATTTACCTTGAAGAGAAGAGAGAAAGACAAACTAAACTTCAGGTCCAAATGGGTCCAAATCCAGATGATGCTGCCACTTGCATTCAAAAGGTGAAATCTCTGATTTAACAACAGTTCTGGCAGAACTAAATGGCAATTTTTTGTTCAGAAGAACAGCAGTAGACAGAAATACAGCTCATAGGATGGGAAGTATTCTGAAATGATAGCTTTCAGGGTGTCTAGTAAGGTGAAATACATCATTTAAACCACTTCACAAAACGAGACAGGACCCTAGATGTGAGATCAATAGAAACAGTCCTGAACTGGCAATGCAGGATGACTTTATAACCCTACATGCTGTTTTTCCATTCTGATTTTTATGACCTCAGTTGCTCTTTCTGGAATCCCCTTGGAATCCAGTGCATCTCAGAGAATTCATGCCTTTTCCTGTGATCTCTGGGAAGAGTTCATTCCATATCTTGAAAAGATGAGAAAGGGAGATCACTGCTAAATTCCAGAAAAAGTCCTTGCACATGAACAATTCAGGCAATTCAGCCTGATAAGAACAGGAGCTAAGTCTAAATCTTAAGTCTAAATACTTCTTGAAACCCTGATAGTGTTATGTTTAGAAGCTAGATATACCACTGTGAGGGGATAACAGACCTCAGAACTTGTTTAAAAAAAAATAGCAGATGGCAACCTGTTAAAGAGTAATAGTTTCAATTGTATATTGTGCCTTTCCTTCCTCTATTTGTTTTTTCCTGCGTCTGCCACAGTAAAGGAAGCTGTAACAAGGCCCATTTATCTCATTAGGGTTTTGTTTACAATTCAGGTTTGGCGTGGATATATCCAGCGCAAGAAAACAGAGAAAATGAGAGAAGAGGAAATGATATTTCTGGGGATGGTAAGTAGTGCTGCCTAGATGCTATAAAATGCCACACACTGTTTGTTCTTCAGACTTTTGTAATTTAGCAGAAGATGAGAAATTAATTTCTAAGATTCTTCCTATTTTAAAAGGACTCTGTACGGAATACAGATCTAAACAGAAATGACAGATGGCACAGAAGTATCACAATTTGTCTTATGCTGCATGCTTTTGTGCTATTTATACACATGGTAGATGTGAAAACAGGCAGTGTAGAATTTGCCCCAGGTTCTACAGAATTTGCCCCAGGCATGACAGCGCAAAGAGATTGTATTAATCAATTTTTAATTCATAATTCCAAGACACTGGAGCTACCTTATTCCTGAAGTAGAATTAAAGCAGCAAAGTTGTCTTCTCTGCAAGCCAGTGTATATGTATGTCAAGAGCAGGGAAGAGGGACATTAAGACTGCCATATTAATATCAGTATTTCCATAAGACCATATAGAAATAAGCAAAATATTCCTTACATCATACTACAAAAGTACAGGGAAGTGAACAGCTGTCCATGGTCAGTTAGACTGTGTCGGGTGAAAGAAAAAAATGAAAGCACCCCTTCCAGAAGAAGGAACCTCTTCCTCCCACAATCAGAGAAGGTACCTTTCCTCCTCCCACCAACATCTTTCTTCCTAGCAAGTACCTGAGAAAGAGGATAAACTCTTTACAGTTGACGTTTTCTTTGGCCACCAATCAATCCTGTGGGTGTCAAGCCTTACAGCTCTCTTCAACACCAGCTACAGTAGTGCAGCCCTTGTACCAAGTTCAGTAAAGCTGCTTCACAGCACCACATTACAGAAACATTAATCACTGCTCTATGTTTGGTAGGTTTATTTATACCTCCATATTCTACAGTTCTTAAATGATTAATTTATAAACTAATAATTTAATTTTGAATTAAAATATGCTTTCTACTTCTCCCAGAATATTTGGGGTTTTTTTTTACCCATTTCTTACCCAGCAATGGTATTGTCCTTAGCTATTTTATAAGTTTATGAAAACTAATTGCGCCTATAGCATACACCTGACAAACATGTATCATCACTTAAGAATTAACTTAAAGTCTTATCTTTAGGAAGTAACATGTATATTTACTGAAGTTTTGTCATGTTAAATACATATAACACCTTATGGACTATTATCTTTAATACCTGCTGGTCATTAACATTAAGTGTGGCCAGCACAGCTAAACAGAGCTTTTTGGGTGATGATTCTGCCTCTGTTTAAGACAAAGGAAATGCACACATTTTAACTAGCACAGACCTAAAATGGTGAATATTTGGGATATACTGAAAAATAATTAGAAATTATACCTTTTGCAAAACAAGGGATCATTTCCTATCAAATACCATGACAGTTCCTGTGGAGTCTGAAAACTAGAGCTTTAGGAAGGGAATTTAAGTCTTGTATCAGTTATTGGAGGGTTCACAGCCAAGCAACTCTTTTCTTGGTGGCCAATGCTAGGAGTAACTGATAACTAACATGTAAATATCTTAGTTCATGGGGAGGAAATCCATATGATCATAAGGATGAAGGGAATTAAAACCAAAACACACAGAGTGTATTCATTTCCTGACCTCCATTTAGGAGCAGAGAATTGATGTTTGCAACTCTGCACTCAGACTCATTACTCTTTATCAAGTACATAATCAAAGTATGAGGGGAAAAACGGATACCTCTAAATAAAAAAAATCTGTTCATCTTTCTAGTGTTTTTATATTCCCCATTTGTGTTTCCCTTTTACTTTTCGTGCTGCATTCCCTTCCATGGTCTCCAAAGGAAGCAAGTGGCAAGCAGGCGTTGGTTCACACTGATAGATAGGCAGTGAGCTCCAAAGGTCAAGTCCCTTTGATGTATGATCATGTCAGCCCTCTAAAAAATGACCACAGATCTTCATGTGTAAATATGTTGAATTTGCTTTTCTAATGCTGCACGACTTAGATAAATTAGAAGACCTAGCCATCCATTACTCCAAGCCCATCCCAAAGGAGACTTGACTTTTACTGCAATAAGTATAATTTTTCTTATAATTATAGCTATTTTTAAAATATCTATGTTATTTTCATATAAAGACTGCTTTGCAAAAAGAGCTAGTCCATTTGAAGTTCTGAATAATGATTTTTTGGAAAAATTCAGTTGTGTTGGCCAAAACAAATACAGAAATATGTGCAAAGACCAGGAATCATCCGGTCTTTTACTTAACTCAGTGTTATTTTCTTTACTGTCTACTTCAGAAAAATTTATGTATCTTTTCTGGAATTTGATTCCGTTTCATCTTTTGCTTGATGACAGAGTAGAAGCCTATGTTCCAGAGATTTTTCTTGGCTCAAAAGTAAAGGCTCATTATTATTATTATTTATTAAAGCTTAATTGCAGAAACAGCATGATTCCCTCAGCACATGTTTTTCTAAATCTCCAATCAATCACAACTTGCAATACCGGTTTAATTTGTAAAGAGAAGCAAGCCTCACTAAGAGCACATACATCTTGATAACTGTATCCTGATCTTCCTCACATTGCTGCCACAGTGCTGTTTACTAGCAGCTCCAGCATGACCACCATTAACCAATGTTCCAGGCACAGGCCTGTGTTTAAGCCGCACCAACCACACTGATATTGCAAAAAAACCACATCAATTTGTCTTGAAAACATGCACATGCTGTCCAAACAAACCTGTATTTCCTTGCTCTGTTTTACTGCTACAGCCCAAATATAATGTACCATTTTTCCAGTTTTTAAACTAGTATGTAATTCCATTTGTCTATTTCTGGCATTTATAAGGTCCCCGTCATTAAAAGCCACAGTTCGAGGTTGCTGTGATTGTTTCATTTTGCTGCAGTGCAAACCAGCTGTCAGCCTAGTGTAACTGGATGTGTGAACTGGTTTTTGGCAACTGCTCTGTCTCAGGGTGGTGCAAGACAGCCCAAGCCTAATAACGGGTCTACGCTCAGTGCTCTCGCTACCAGGCTCTCCTAAAAGGATAGACCCTGCAGGAAGTTATAATTACAATCTCAGAACACAGGCTACTGGAAAGAGGAAAAGCTGTTTTTAACATAAAATCTTAGGATAACCAGTTTGCAATCAGACTGATTTATGGAAGGGTAGGAGGAGCCTAGGAACAAGAAATACAAAAAGACAGGACAAAAATCAGGGGCTCAGCCTACTGTTGCAGCTTCGAGGCAGGAATACTCCGAAGGTCTGGGCATCCCCTTGCTCGTGTTTTCACTTAACAAGCACAAGTAATCAATCCCCTTGGAGCCAAGTGCTCTACATGCTCAAACAATTTATAGGACTGAGCCCTGCATGCTTTGGACATTATACATGTAAACACCTTCTTGTCTCAGAGATACATCTATTGATTTACAATTACACAGCTCTCACTGCTCTGCTCTAATTTCAGCCCTTACCAAAGGGTTAGTGGCCCAATACATGCTGATCTAAGATTTTCTCACATAGTATTTCCACCATTCTTTCTTCTATATCCTTTTCACATGAAAGGATCTATGTGGTCTTAAATAAAAGCACTGTTCTCTCCTTCTTACCTCTTTTAAACATACCCTAATTTAGGCATGTTGTCTTGGATAACACTTTTATTTATATCTGAGAAAACAGTCTGCCAAACATTCCTTGTTCTTTGAATTCCTGATAAATATAATTCATTTCATCCAGTCAGAAAAAAAATTGGCATTTCCCAGAATAGCCTTCTGTGTAAACATTAGACTATGACTAAATAAATATTATATGGGATTTAACAAACCGCAAACTCCGTAGGTAAGTGAAATATTTCTTCATCTCTCGAAAGTGGGCAGTTACAGTAGATACACACACCAGGCCTATTTTTATCATGCATAAGATTAAAATGACTTTTGTTTTACTTGCAACCTAGATGACGTTTAGATGTCAGCACAAAGTTATGTGTTATTTCACCAGGCATACATGTTTATCTAAACAGTGATAAGTAATCTGTCCTGTTTTCACTAGAAATTTTAAACCTGCTTATTTTGAAATAGAAAGATGCCGGGAAGCAAGAAACCCACTAAATAATTTGGCTTTCATTGGCTAGATTCACACTAGTAGTGAAATCACTACCTTTTAGAGTCCAAAACATGCTTGCCATTTTTAGTAGAAGTTTGACAGCGTGCCCAGGTATAATATTGGAAATAAACATAATCAAAGTTGTATAAACTTCTGTGGTCATGAAAATAAATATTTTCTCCACTTTAAATTTTCTTTCATCTTTTTAATAAGTGTTGCATGTCAATATTTTTATATATATAATATAAATCTATAAAAGACCCATTTTCAATATTTTTCTAACAAGGCCTCTTACTACAAATGCTTTGTTTGAATGCATATGACAATTACTTTAATTGGCAAAGCCATTGAAGTGAATCATATAGTAGGGAAGCTTTAATGAATGCAATATATTTTGCTTAGTTGTTCCTTTTTTGTGCCTAATTTAGGAATTCAGCCATATAATTGATGTGGCTATCACCATTTGTGTACCATGGAACCTATATGAATACAATCTTCATAAGACAAGAGATGTCTTTAAAATACATTCTTCCTGCAGCCAGACAAAATACATTGAGGAAATGAGAAAGCAAGAGCATAGCTAACTGATAAGAAACTTTTAACGATAATTTGGATCACCATTTAAAATTCAGTAGAATAAGAGTCATGAGAAAAGAACAGGACCTCAGTTGCTTAGGTGGTAAATTCCTTTAGTCTACTAGCAAGGAGTTACTTGTCTGTGTAGTGCAAATGTTAAAACAAACAAAAAAAAAATCGCACTTTCACTACTGCTGAAAATAAATGACCATTAAAAATGTTTACTTTGCTTAGGAAATGAATCCCTTCAGAGAAGCAAACTATACTGCTTCTGAAAATGAACAATCTCCAGCAAAATGCTGCACAACTACTACATCTATCAAAAGATTACAATTATGGACAATACTGTCCATAGCAGAACATTTACTGAAGAAGTCCCATAAAATCATTCAGCTTGTGTTTCAGCTGTGCCGTTTCAGGTCTGAGAAAAGAAGCTGTCCTAAATTAAGTACCCAGTAATAAAAGCTGCAGTAAATCTACCTTTCAGGCATAATATGAATGTTAGCCTTAAAACATGAAGTAAATGAAATGTATTTATTTCATTGAAATGAAGACTATCTTTCCTTGTAAGTGTAGTCGTAATGGAACAATTGAAGAGCAGTTAGTTCCACAGCATGGGGCCTCCTATATGTAGAACTGTAGCCTTAAGCATGTTCAGCCAGCCTGCACACCTCTAAGTGTTTTATAATGAACAATAAAGCAGTCTGTGTTGGAAAGAGCTGTTGAGCTGACTAAGCAGAAAGGCAAGATTTTCAAGCTAGGAAAAAGTGATCTATGCAATTGAGTTCTTAAGTCGAAAAGGAAAACAGAGACTTTCATCACATTGGCTTACCTGG
>NW_009259115.1:895825-896699 GCF_000687185.1 Egretta garzetta | reverse complement strand
ACTTCTTCTTTGCTTCTGCTGGTGGGTCTTCCACTTCGTAAAACCTAAATTCTCTTCGGGGAGGATAAGTGGAGAAGGAGTAAAGAACAGAAGAATCAAACAGCGCTCTCATCAGCATACTCGTGACTGATGAATTGGAATAAAATTCTCTTTTAGACAAATGTCCATTTTGCCATATTAATTTAAACAAGGATTTTAAAGACAAAGCCCATCAAACATTAGATAAGCATTTTAAGTTAATGGACCATGTAGTCCTATTTTCCCACAAACTCAGGAATCTTCATATTATGTCCTATTTTTACAGCAACATCAATTATTAATATGTATACTTTTGCTGACAGAGGACCACACTAAAAATGTGAGCTTCGTTATCCAGTTCTGGGTCATTAACTATGAAAAGCTTGTAAATATAATGGTTTATTCACATGGGAAGCCTTCATTAAGATGCATTATTCTACAACTGATGTGGCAGCATTGCATTATCAAGTTCACTGTCTCCATCTAATATTTGTAATTTGTTTCTAAATGAGTTGCTGTTTGTAGGGCAAGTTAACAAATTTGAATTTCACATGGCCAAAGAAATTTCTTAAAGATGGGAAAATGCTTCTTCCCCCAAGGAAAAGCTATTTATTAGTGTCTTACTATAGAATGCCTCCCTTTGATTCAGAAGCAGAAACATTAGAGGTGCTGAGAGAAGTGATGTTAGAAATAAATTGGCTTTTGTCTTCCTTAACATGCACATTAAGTATAGAGGGCTATAAAAGCAGCACTCATCATACTGTCTCAGTATAACTCTTTAGAACTCCAGAACAAGCATGTGGGCACGTGGAAAGTTGATCTGCAAGACTGGAAGGCACAGGTTAAAGAATGGCCA
>NW_009259115.1:814574-895809 GCF_000687185.1 Egretta garzetta | reverse complement strand
GCTGTTTGAAACCATCCTCTTGCACCAACCATCTGTCTTGGCGCTTTTTCTGCCATTATAGTACTTATTTTCTCTTGCATCCTCAGATGACCAAAGCTTTTTCAGACATACTTTCTTCAGAAGTCTGTTCCTTGACAAGAGAACACTAACTCTGCCAGGGCTTTCATATAAACCCCATCTGCATTTTAAGACCCAGGACTGCTTCCACACTCAACTTTTACCTAGTTCATCTCTCTTTCTACCTCTACTCTGCCAACAGATTCCTTTTCTTGATCATTCACACCCTTAAGTACACTTAAGGTGAAGATCAGTTCTTATAGGCCAGGGAAGCAGTTTTTAAGATTAATTGATAGCCCACATACACTTAAGTTCTTTTGATATTTCCTCAAGTCCAATTCATTTTTATTGATATAACTGCATCGATTTCAAAATGACAGAATGGAAAGAGATCTTATTGCGGCCTTTCAGTACTTAAAGGGGGCCTATAGGAAAGATAGGGACAATCTTTTTAGCAAGGCCTGCTGTGACAAGACAAGGGGTAGTAGTTTTAAACTGAAGGAGGGTAGATTTAGACTAGATATAAGGAAGAAATTCTTTACAATGAGGGTAGCGGAACACTGGAACGGGTTGCCCAGAGAGGTAGTGGAGGCTCCATCCCTGGAAACTTCCAAGGCCGGGTTGGACAGGGCCCTGAGCAACTCATTAAAGGTGTCCCTGCGCACTGCAGGGGGGCTGGGCTAGATGACCTCTAAAGGTCCCTTCCAGCCCAAAGCATTCTGTGATTCTATAAAAGTCAGGCCAGTGGTATGTTCACCTGCTTAAAAATCAAATAACCAAGGCATGATTTCCTCACTGCCATTCAGCGCTTACCTCCTCCTCCTCCCCCAGAACAGAAGCCAGCCTTCAGTTCCTGACATGTGTCGGCCTCCTGGTTTTCACTCAAACAGGGCCTGCTGCGTATGTTCCACATTAGACAGCCATGAATCGTTCAGGACTAATTTATCACAGCCAGCTCTGCTCTTCATTTCATACTCTCCCTTGCACATTTGAGCTGGAGTGTGTTATTGCCAAAGCTTTTGCACTACAGGAAGAGCCCCTGGTTTGGCAACTGTCTGTCCACCGCTAGGCCAAGTTCAAAGGATGTCATTTGTTATTAATTTATTTCCCTGCTACTCATCACAACAGCTTGCCTGGCAGCACCAACTCCCACTCAGATCAAGTATCTTTTTGTACCTGCCGTGTCATCCTATCTTGTTGGCTCCTCTCCAACGCCTACCCTCCTCCCCAGCTTATTTGGCCATCTAGGTCTGAGCCAGCTCTGCTTTCCCAGTGATAGAAGCAATCAAGCAACAACATATTTCACATCAGCAATGGCCTTTTCCTCCACGTAAATAAACCCTTTCCCACATAACCTTAGTTTAGAAAATATTAAAATAACAAGAAATCAATAGGATTAGAAAAAAAAAAAAAAGAGTCAAATGAGCATACTGTCTTACCAGCTTTCCCTTTCATTCCTTTCTTTACTGTGTTATTGAAAATGGGTAGCTGGACTCCTCTTGGTAGAAGTGGTTCCTGTTTCTTTTGTTTTCTTGTAGTAAAACAATCTTTGGAAAAGAAAATGAAAAATACAACAGAACTTTTAATAAGCTGTTCTACAAGGTTACGTCTGTATTTCAGCCTTAGGGCTTTGAGTGCAACTCAAACTAGTATCAGCAGATACGTTGATAACTGTATGGTGCTCAGACAGGTAGCTGTGCAAATATTTACTCAGGGCTTGGTGGGGTTTTGCAGACCAGAGCACGTTCTGTAGCCCTGTTGCTATCAGCATTTGAGCCAGCTGGTTTAGACCTACCTGGACTGTGTCCATACCAGCTTCATGACTCGGGACTCAAGTGTAGATATGGGCTGTATTAATTCACTTAGAGATAAGAATCTCCTACTTCTGGTCTTGCTCATGTGGGCACATCCTTGCCAGTTCAAACAGTTCTTACCTCATCTGCTATTGATGAAAGATATGCTGATAGTAAATTCGCAGTGACAAGTAGCTGGTCATCAAAGGCTCCCTCAAGACTCAGTGGAGAGTGGTTCAGAGGAGGAGCTGAATGGAGGGAAGGTTCAGAGACTGTGAAGAGAAGTTCTATCTGTGCTGCTGCACAGGCCATCCAGCTTTCCACATTTTTCTGGTCCCACGCTCACCCAACATGCTGTCTGATTCACCTCATTATACTGGAAAATGATTAACCTGAGGAGGTGGTAGAAGGAGCAATGATTAAAGGGATTATTTTCCACTTCTAAGAGAGCTGAACTGATTCACCACAGGATCAGGTGAGTGCCAGAGCCTGTGCAGGAGAAAGGAAGGATCACACATCCAGCAGTTAGGGTGGAAGAGGAACTGCCCCTTCCTAGCACCATAAGCCATTCATCTGGTGAGCCATCTCACAACATTTCACCTTTAAATGTTCAGATACATCCTGTAGAGGAGCCTGTCTTTCTGCATTGGCTGCAGATCTGCCTCACTAAAGCTGGAGAGATATCCTTGTGCCACTCGCACCAAGTTGCCTAGGCTGGAATATGGATTCTTTTGTTTCCCAGCGGGACATAGTCAGCATTCACATCTACTTTTGGAAATACTCATTCAGTCCTTTTCTTGTACTCCCAAACTTCTTTCCCTTATCCCTTTTCTTCTCATGTATCTTTAGCAGGAGATGCTGGAAAACATATTTCTAAATGAAACCGCCCTTCCCCAGTATCTAGTAGGTTGTCCCTTGTGCATAATGCAGTGTCTGTTCAGACTGTGCTATGGCAGTATACAAAGATATGGAAGAGTCACGTTGGCTCTAGCCAGCTCATCTCTTCAATAGTAGCCCTGCTACCAATACCTCTAGGCAGTAGTACTCTGATGGGAACTTCTCAGAAAAGCAGTCCCTTGAGCGTTACTGTAGTGAAGTGAAAGTTGAGTGGGAAACTGCCTGAAGGAAGTGGATCTTGTTTCTAGAACTCAATCTGGGAAGCAAGCTTCGTGGGTCCCCCTCTGGTTTCCAAATGAGCCCTGAGAAAGCATCATCACTTCTGGCTGTTCAAACAATACAGTAGTAAGGGAGACAATGGTGAAATCCAAGTGAAATACAAATAGATAGTGTTAATATTAGCTATGCCATACTTAAAAATAGGTGCTGGTGAAGGTGAAGATTGGCAATGCTTGACTTCTATAGAAATTGAAGCATCAGTGAAGATAACTTCTCAGGGTGAAAGGCAACATTTTGGGTCATAGATTCAGGAAGAGAGCAGGTGCAGCTGCCTTTCAAAAGCACACCACTCTTCTTGTTTCCTCCTAAATATTTTCTCACTGGTGGCCTTGACCAATTCCTTTTGCATAGCGCGAGTCATACATCGCAGATGCAGGGAAGTCAGTAAATTGTTTTCCTGAACAGGCCCTCTGTGCTTACTTTGGATAGTATGCAATCCTGATATGTGCTTTCTGAAACCAAATTTGCTTGGCACTTGCTAGTGATTTTTGGAACCTGGTCGAAGCATGGAGAAACACCAAATAATGGATCTTAAATATAAGCTGGCCAAACCTTTGCTGGAAGCTTTTCTGTCTTTGTGGGAGACCTCTGGAATTAGGACTTGAAGCACACTAGAAAATACATCACCAGAGCAAGGAGAATGTATTACTAAATGAGTCTGAGATGTGCCGACTTAAGGGCAATTTCTGTACATTCTGAAGGTGGAAGGGCAGAGCAGAATAGCGTAGGGGTTTTTCCATGCAAACCAACAGTCCTAGGCTTTTGTTCACATATGCTGCCACCTATATGTCAGAGAGTCACTAACTTTGAAGAGTAAAGCACACCATATTGCAAAAACAGATTATCATATTTTCTCTTTTCTATTCTTAAATTTCAGCATACACTGTCAGACAATATGATTCCCACTTCCCAAGTACGTGGAAAATACTTTGTTCTAGAACTGCAAAAAGCCCAAGCTAATATACAAGTTAATTTTAAAAATACACTTTTCTCTACACTTACAAGGTAGAATAGCTCATAAAACACTGGGAACATCTTAACTTTATCAACCATTGCAAACTAAAAAATGCGAAGTTTCAGACCACCCTCACAGATGGTATTTTTCATGCTTCTGTATTTGCATACCAGAAAGACTTTCATTTTTCTCTCTCAAAGTACACATGTAAAATCAATCACAAAGCAGAAATTATTATAAGACTTTAAACTGGCTTTGGAGTCCTTCTTGCCAAGGTTATCAAATCATGGGAAACTTGGGGAGCTATGATTTTTATTACAGTGTTTGGGGGCTTATTTATTCTTTTGTTGTTGTTGTTTCTCAAGGGAAGTTGATTTCCTAAAGGAATACAGCCAGCTGCAACAAAATACCAGGAAACCAGTGACCAAGCAGTGCATATAAAAATTTAAGTGAACAAATTAAAAACAATACTAGCTAATTAAAAAGTACCAATGGGAAGTCCAAACATTTGAAAATTCAATTTAAAAAATCCCTGGCACCCTTCTGACATGGATAAAGTTGGCATCTGCAGAACAGCAGCTTTCTCACCTGTCTCACTGAGATCCCAGGATCCCATGCTGGAAGGGTTGTTTTTGTACATTGCAATGTTGTTAATTAATGCTGAAACACTAACAATAGACCATTGTGTGCATCCAGGCACTTTTTATGAGCACAGGGTTTTTTCCTGGCTTCCCGCAAATAAATTAACGCTTAAGCTTGGATTCACTGTCAACCTAGCATTCCAGCTTATATTAAGTTTCTTTTAATTCATACCTTTCGTTTTTTCCTCTTGTCATTTTCAGAGCCTACTTCCTCACTCAAAGGGAACAAATATTTCCCAGATACATGCTGGGCAAATAAACGCCCTGCAAGGTAAGGTCAAGGAAATACATGAGGAGGTATTCATCAAGGACAAGCTAAGAGAGGCAGAGGGGCTCAGCATCAAGGAAACTCTCCAGGATCAGATCAGCCAGTGTTTCATCGAGTGCCGGTAAGCAGAGATAAACATTTGCCCCAAGGAACCTGATTTTGCAGTTCTTACAAAGTACAAAATCCATTTTACAATGGTGATCCCAGTCCCAGCTGCAGATCTAAGTTCCTGAACAGCCGGACTCCTATCTGGGAATGAGTACAGCGCATCACTCCTTGCACAGTCCAGCAGGGATCAGAGGTGCACCTTGAAAGACTGACTGCAGAATCAGGTCTACAGAGATTAAAATGGGGACACGTTCAGGTTGCATATTGGCTTAGGCTCTGGCTTTGTAATTATAAGAAGCATACTTAAAGTTTAGGCACGCTGACTTTTTTCCTTGTCTGAATACATAAGGTTTAAGAGAGAGAATGTAGTCTTCCACAAGATAGAAGTATAATTATTTGCTATAGCAAATCACATCACGTCACTGGTACTGCAGTCCTGGTGCCTGCTGCTGGTATTAGCCAGCAGCCGATATGAATCTGAAGTACTTTTGTACTTGAGGCCTGACCTTCAAGACACTCCTCTAAATGTAACTTTACTTAAGCAGTGCTGCTGATCTCAGTGAAACTTCACGTCTCAGTAGAGTTAAGCACATACTTACATGTTTTTAAACTGAGTGCTGACACCTATACTTCTCAGGAAGTTTACTTTAGCTGAAGAAGTTTTGAGACTGACAATTTTAATATGGCAATACTGTAAAGCTTTGTGCTACGGAATACAGGCTTTTTTTATGATATAGGTAATTTTTTCCAGGATTTACCCCATCCTGTTAATATGTAAAAGTAAATTGGGAAGCAGCACCAAGAAGTTCCAGGATTTAGTAGCAAGGTTTCAATTGCTCTGCATAAAACTGCTGTGCAAAAACACTTCCACTGTTTTTTGCCTTGAGCTGCTTGGTGATGTTACAGGGCTCGTATTTGTCTTGTGGACTAGTGTCACCACCATTAATCATTCAGCATTTTTTCAGTGCAATGGACCTGCCTTCAGCATGCAGTTTCCAGTTGGAAACAAATGCTTTCTGATGAAATCCTGCTCTGTTTATTCCTTGACTACTATAATCAGGTTTTGGGAGCTATACGATAGTGCAGGGTTTGTTAAAAAAACAAAACACCACACAATCAAAACCAGCACTCTCACAGGTCTGCCACAAACTATTTCTCTTCTTTCTTGTACTTTTGACTCTTATAGACACTCAAGACTGGTATATTTTTACCCTACCTAGCTCTCCTTTAGAAATAACTGCTGATTTTACAAACCTCAGTTATTACAAAGCACATCCACGTTCCCTAAATCAACCCTGTTCCTAGGGCCTGGTCTGCACACTTCTTGAGTTGCCATTTCCTGCCGCTCCCCACAACTCCCAGCATGTTCTGAGGTACAGAAAGATCTTATTTCTTTTGCTTAATATTACTCATCTAGCAGTAATTCTCTAACATGGGTCAATCGTGTCCAATTAACTTGACTCTAGAGCTTGGGGAGAACTAACTGAAATACTGTGTGAACCAATAACAATGTTTCTATAGGAGATTAGCAGAGAAGAGTCAATCTCCCAGAGAATAAGGCTGAGCCATAAACCTCTTTAAAGACAGTTATGAGGCATTATTAAAAGTAAAATCCATTCCATGGAGACACTTAACAGCAGAGCCAACCAAGAGCCTAACCAATCCAAAGGATCATTTGGAGGAAGTAGAAGCCATCATCCGATCAAGGGAGGTGGAGAGGAATGGCTGAATGAGCAGTTCATCAAAACCCTTGCTACCTAATGTATAAGTGTCAGTCTCACATATCTATGAAATACTCTGAAGATGTAAGGTGAAGTGTAAATGCTGAGCTTTCTTATTCAGTAGCCCTTACAAGTGAAATGGGACCTCGTTGCTACATTTATATCCCAGATGTGCCCAGGGGCCCAACTTTAGGTGAGACTTCAAGGCTATAGGCAGGCGCAGTCAGTACCCCAGCATATAAATATGTGATTAAACAAGTTATAAGGAGTTCTTTAGCTAACCTTTAAGTTGTCTGGTCTGGTCAGATTCAGTAGACTTGAATCTCATCTAGATTTGAAAATTAACAAAGATTAAAGCAGATGTTTGAATATAAGCACAACGTTAACCAATCTTGGATAGCTTTATAGATATGCTTTTCCCAAGCAAGGGATTATATTAAATGGGGCTAAGATATACCCACACACAGAGTTAATCAATGACACCACTGCTCCTATATAAGCCTTTAGTCAGACATGTTGTTCTGTGGCAGCTGAGAGACAGAGAAAACAGCTCCCCTCCAACCATGTAAAATAACCACAAACACAGCTGTGATTGTGAAGCAATCTGATACTTAAAAAAATTAACCAAAAAGCAGGTTTAAGCTACATCAGACCATTTTGATAGAGCACAGTTCAAGAAATGCTGCATGTGCGGTTATGTGGTGGTCCTGAGTGCGGGGTCACCCCTGATGGCAGAGGGACAGTCACAGACTTGGTGCAGGGTGTTTGATCATACTTCCTATTACTCTCTTCTTTTAAATTAACTGTCCAGCATCATGTCTAAAAATCAGTAAGGCACATTTCAGCCAAGACTAGACAGGTATCATTGATAAAAGCTATACTAGTGACGTAGCAGTGTGGTAGATAAAACCCTGCCCCCAGTGAAGCCAGTGGGAGAGCTGCCATCAGCTTCAGCAAAGGCTGGACATCACCCAATATTTTAGTTCATTTGAATCTTGGCTGAGTGATACAGTGATTTACTAGACTGAGAGAGGTCAGAGTGAGCTGCCTGCCATCCTGCTCTGCACAGGAGGTCTCTAAGTGACCACCATAATTTTCCCTGCAGACTTTCACATGCATCCAAAATAGGTTAAAAAAAAAAAAAAATAAAAAAAATCAGCAAATTTCTACACATGGGGCACGTGTGTCATGCAGAGCCAAGCTTTCCATGTGGTGCATGCCAGAGACACTGCAGAGCTAGCAGGAGTTGCATCCTGCTTCTGCCTGGTCTGCTGAACAGTGGCCAGATCTGAAGTGTCAAGGTTTACATTAATTATTACCTGCCAGGATATATTTTGGCTCTCCAGTAAGCCAGTCTATGAGACCAACAGTTAAATGTAGCTTATAAATTATTCTTTAACAAGGCTTTTTGATGAGTTTACCATTTTCTGTAGTCTATTAAATAAACAGATAGCTGAAGGGGAACAAAGATTCTTTTGAATAAATTTTGCTGTATGTACTAAAAAAATAACCCCAAACTTCTGTATTTTATCCTTCAATTGGAAAAGGATGTGATAGGAAATACAATTAGCAAGTATTGTCTTTCAGCACAGCTGCTATTAGATTACAAAAGCAATGAGCACATATTAAATTTCTCCACTTGGAAGAACTGCTATAAATATTTACCACTTTCTTTGCACAAGGGAACAGGCAAAGCTTCAGTCATTTCAAGACCCAAAACAGCTTCTCATGAAGATAGGTTCTAAAAAAGCAAAATAAAGCTAAACACAAAGGAATAAATTAAGTGAAAATGTTCCAGTTGCTTATAACAATCCCGCTGCAGAGAAGACAAAATATTTTTGATATAACACCATGCATTTCGCAGCCTTGCCATCCATCGTTCTGCTTATCTGTATTGACTTCTGTGGAGGTGTTCTTATTTGGCTTGCAAATTATTCACATAAAGCTTTCTAGATTCCTATTTGGCCTTGTCCCTATACACCATACTAGAAAAGAATTTTTTTTTTAAAAGCTTTTTTTAAAAAAGCATCATGCAGTATGCCTGCAGGCCTCCCTTTTTTCGAGATAGCTATATGATTTATAGAGCAGGCATACAAGTGTTCCAAAATTAACAGTTGCTGATTATATACATCTGAGTCTGGATTTTAATTACTTGACTCACGCAGATTCCAGTCATTACGCTGATAACAGAGTTTCATATTAAAATATAGCAACTGCATAGCTGGGGTTTTAGTTTCAATTTCCAGACCAGAAACATTTTTCTCTAGTTTCACATTTAGGATTTCACACTGCATATGCAAAAAACTCTTATGGTCGTCTTCTCCGCTCTTTACCCACTGTACATACCAACAGTTCCCAAATCACAAATCTTCCTTGGAGTCATCCCTAAAATAAATTTTTAAAAAAAAGGGGTGGGGAAAAGAAGGGAGAAGGATCCCCGATTATACAGAGAAATATAGGAGTATCTTTGCCTAAGAAAAGTCTTCTCTGACAGAAATCAATACGAAGGATAAGAAATCAAGATGAGGTTTTTATTACCAGAGATAGCCTCAAGAATCACAGGGGAGCGCCTAACACACAGGCTTTGCTGTAATGTATCTTATGCCCTCTAGCTGTAACAAATTACGCTGTGAATTTCTTGGAGGATTTATATGCCGCTGCTCAGTGCTCTGGGGAGCATTTAATCAGTGGCATTGCTGACCTAATAACAGGGGATCTAAGTAATAGCAACTTTTATGTACGTTATGTGTTATTCCCACAGATTTGGGGATTGGTTTTCTGGAGGAAGGAGGAGGCAAGGGGTAAATGTGCTTTCATAATAGGTTTACACTTTACTGATTAGCTTTGAATCATCTTCTTGCTCTGCCTGCTGACTTGAGTACTGTCAGAAAAAGAATTGGCCAAGCTTCATGGTGAGTGAATGAGACTCCTGAAGCAGGGGGTTCCTGTGCTTTATTTATTCATTTTAAACATTCCTGACAGCCAGCCCAGGCTTTGATACAGAGGAAAGGAGAAAGAAATAGGAAGTGATCATGTTGTATTTCCCTTTTTCACAAGACTGTTTTGTTGAGCTGAGTTTACTGCCAATATGCCTGTTCACGGGGCTCCCTAGGTAGCAGGGGGTGGGGAAGGGGGCAGCCCGAGGAAGATAAATGGAGAGAGAGGTTTTGCACTGAACCTCCACTGAATGGGGAAAGTATTCGTCTGCGTCAGGCACCGCCCATCTCGCATTTCACACTCTGTACACACTGCTTTTTATGAAGTTAATGTTAACATGTGTGAAAGCTGCCAGGCAATCCATCAGCAACTGAAGTCTTGCCAACAGGACAGAGACAGATGACACCTCGGCAGTGCCAAGCAGTGGCAACCCCCTCCCTGTACTGCCTCAGCTCCGGTTCGGAGGAATTGATGCCCTAAGTCCAACCAGACTTGTGTAGTTTTTCAGTCTTGTCTGGCTCATCATAAGTGCCCTCAGCCTGCCAGAAGTGCTTTCCAAGTAACCAAGGAGTGTGGAGCACGGTCTCTACAAAATGTGGCAACAGTTGACAAAACAGCTGATAGGAAAATTGCTTAATAACCAGTTTTAGTGCAATGAACCTCTATGGCAGAGAGTTCTCTTAAAGGGCAAGCTCCAGACTAGAAATCCTTGGAACACAACCAGAGACATCACTAGTCCTTTAATCACAGTCCTCTTGCCATACAATGCCCCATTACTCTGGAAAATGCATTCCCTTCTTCCCTGTTACCCCTGCAAGGGCATTTCTCCAGTAGGAACCTACCAAAAAAATGCCTTTCTGGTATCTAGTTCTTTATATTCAGCACAGACAGGAGTTACTGCCCACAGGAGCCATTTATAGATGCGTGATAAACCACTCTCACCTAATCCATATTGTCATTACTTGTTTTCCCCATCATCATTAAAGGATTGTCACACACTCACAAGCCACTTGTGTGCTACATTCCACTCAGGAGCAAAAATTACCAACCAGAAGCAGCTGTGAGCTCAACATAAAAATCAGGAAATTCTGCAAATGGGGATAAATAAGTAGTTGCCTGCTAATTCCACCAGAAGAGAATGAGCTGAACTAAATTAGGGGGAGGTCTGTACCTGCACCACAGTTTTCTCCTGTCCTTACCTGTTCATTGGAGTTGAATATATCTTCTCCTCTCTTCTTGTACTTTGTGCACTGAAAGCCTACATAAACCAGTTCTTTAGGGAGTAGCACAAAAGAAGTAGAAGCTCCTTCTGAACCACTGCGCAGCCAGTCTGGGTTGTGTCTCTTCTCCAAGTCTTCTTTTCCTTGGGAGAGTGAAGACAAGCTCTGAATTATGGAAATGAAGCTCTGAAAGAGGATGGCACAGGCTTGGCTGTCCTCCTCTGCCCAAATACTTTGTCTTCCTGCAAAACTACAATAACGTTAATAGAGATAACATCCATTTCCTCTATCAATAGTTTCACCTTTGTTTTCTGACAGAGCTAACACTTCAGATTTTGCAAAGGCAGTAATCTCTGTATCGTAACAATTAGTGCTGGTACAAAGTGCTCTCTCAATGCCTTTCTCCCATGCCATAAGGCCATTCTGCACCAACAACTTACATTTAACATCAATCTTCCTGAACATGGCTCAGCCTGCTCCCAGATGTTTGACTGTACCTCGTGCAGACAGTCAAAGCTAGCTTCAGAATCCAACAGGAACAACGCAGCCGTGACAGCACATAGCTCTGACAGCAAAACCTGTCCGGGGCCCCGCATAAATATTCTGGCAGCTAGACCATGCTGAGCTCCTCGCCGCAAGCAGCCATGCTGCTGAGTCTGAGACGGTTAGTTTAAAGTACATCTGTGGGAACTAAAATCCTGCCTTTGGGCTCCCAAGTGACACAACCTCTAAGATTGATTAATTAACATAATTAGGAGCTGTAAACATTAATGGGTAATGTGCAAGCCTTTCCTAACACATTCTTAAAGCTTCCACTGAGTAGTTATCTATTGACTAATTTTGGCAGACATCTTTAGGGCTGGAGGGAGCAAGGGAATGGAATGCAAATGCATCACTGACTTACCGGAAGAGTACCAGAGCAAATAGCCCACCGGGTTTCTTTGAACAGAGGGAAAATAAGTTACCAGAAACAAGAGGATTGTTTGTGTATGGCGGGAGAGAGTGGAGCCCACAGTTCTGCAACCTGTTTTCCCATTGATTGGAATCAACTATCTGGCTTTGACAGCCATTTAAAAAATAAAACCCCCACACCTTCAGTCCTTCTTTCTTGCTTATGGGAACAGCATGTTGTCCTCTTCTAAAAAAAGCGTGAACCCCTCTAATTCTAAAGGAGGGACAACTGTTATTAAGTCCATCTGCAGTTAATCTACTTTATTGGGTGTCCACGGATTTACAGGAGGCAAGGGACACCTCTGGAAGCTTCTGTGCAGTGGCAAAAGTTGCCTACTTCAGTGCACGCTAAAAATTTACGAGTGTGCTGACATTAATGGAGGTGGCTTGATGGCTTTTGGAGGGGATCAGCCGGAAGCCCCTGGATTGCTGTATTTCTCATACTTGGTGAAACACAGATAAATCTTGGTGGCGGGTATCTGAAACAGTAAGACCAGTTGAACCCTGGTGTCACGCCTCCAGAGAGGCACTGATAACATCACTAGTTCTGCTTTCTAAATCACCACAAACTCTGAAATATGTTGCCTTTCCAGTTGTGTAAGGCTCCTTGAATTTACACTTCAATTTATGATTGCCACCTCTGTACAGTGATTCAAAGCATATGCAAAGGACTCTGCTGCTGATCCTTAATTTTGCTCATTGAACCATCAGAAGTTTGAAATAATTAAGGAACAAAAAGATGACTCTTAAAACATCACAGGTGCAAATCAAGCTTCCCAGGGGGTTTTCAACATAATAAGTCATCCTCATGAACTATGATTTAATCATTAAGTGCACCAATGCTGCACTTAAGCACATCTTCGCCAGCTTTCCAAACAGATAGGCATTCATACATCTGAAATCACGAAGTTGTTAGTGATCTTCCCTGAATGATCCCCCTTTCCCTGATAGTTCTCTTACTGACTTCATGTTACTGAAAACAGGGTCAGGTCCTGATACTACTTAATACAGCTAAGTCCTTATCCTAAGCAGAATCCCATCAACTTCCAGGGGGGTTCTGGAATAAGACACTGTGCAAGAGCAAGTTTATCAATATCAGGGCTTTTTCAAGGGTATTACAGACAGGCAGAAGCACATACTCTTGCTCCCAAAGGACTTGCTCTCCAAACAGTTCACCACCAGTGCAAGATCAGGGAAAACTATTTCAGTGCCGTAGCACTTTTCTTCTGAAATGCTCAATCATAAGCTTTCTGCTTGTGATGGGCTTTTCCTCAGCATCTTGCAGCAAATGCTCAGAACTTCAAGTGTCTGCAAGCACATACTCATCTTTTCATCAGGCATGATTTGCATCGCATACCTCTTGCCATGCTTGCATATAAATTATGCATTAGCAACATTAAAAGCTCATTCAGATCTGAACAGTCACACATTAGCGAAGCCATAATGAGCATGTTTCTTCTTCAGACCAGTCTCTCCTCCTCCACTTTTCTAGTCAAGCTGCTTGCTTCTAAATCACTTTGCCCAGAAAGACTTAACCTTTTCCCCACCCCATTTCACAGTCCCAGTTTCTGTCTCTGCAGTTTTCAATGGTGAAGCTGTAACTACTCTGGTGACTGTAGACCAAAGGAAAGTTGCAACTCTTTATTCTAAGTCTTGAGAGCAAAAGGATGGGTCCAATGTGACATTCTCATTTATTTAGCGTAAGTAAAATTATGCCTTTAACTAGTCTCCATTTGGAAAAACCTGAATTACGTGGGCCAGTATTTTCAGGCCTATATATCATAAGTTGAATGCTCAACATCTAATCTTTCAGCCCAAATAGTTAATAGCTTGACAAATCCATGGTCAGCTGAGAAACAGCTTTGTAATGCATAGTGTCAAGAAGTGACACCGGGGAAGTGGTAAAACCAGAACTGGAAAATTAGTACAGCTGTTTGGGTGCTGTCAATCCTTGCCCTGCAGAGTATGCACAGCTGTTCATGTAAGACAAGAGCCAGGATAAGGTTAACCATCAGAGGTTAGAACACAGGAGGAACAACAGCAAGGAGATACTTGAGCACACATGAGAGTCATTCCCCATGAAGCCCCAGATAAGGCAGATAAGAGGAAGCAGGTCTTGCACAGTCTTCCCCCCTGCCGGTGCTGCCAATGACTGAGCTTTCTGAGTCCCATATTTGGTGCATAACTTTTTCAAATATTTTATAGGGATCCACAGCCTCCCTATTACAGGCCCAGTTCCAGCAAGTTAGGCAGCATGGTGTGGAGACAACCATAGGTATAGTTCTGCACATACAAACAGGACACTACTCTCTCGTTCCTAAGAGCACAGTATAATAATATAATGGGAGTAAAATGGATGCAATGAGCAAGGCCAAAGCAATCATAGAATCATTTAGGTTGGAAGAGACCTTTAAGACCATCAAGTCCAACTGTAGTAAGCCTCAGCACACATATTTGGTGGTACAGCAAATATGTTCAGCAAGGGAAAATTAGAGGACCAAAACCCAGTCTTTTGTACAAGGGCGAGTTGCTCTGTCCTATCCTGCTAGTTCTTTCTAGCCTTATTCTTGCAGAGATACCCATCCTGAGCACTATTCTGTAGGATGAATTCCTGGCTTAATTTGCTTCCTACTTTTTGGTTTGTAGCACTACAGAAGCAACACTGAAAAATTTAGGTTAGATCCCCCCTTTCTACCTTCCTGAGATGTCTCAAAGTGACCCACAATCCATTGATCTCGAGTCCAAGCCTCCTGCTTAGCATTAAAGCTCCTAAAAATATTCACTCTTATGTCTAGAAGTCTGGAATCAGCTAAAGTAAATAGCATTACTCCAAGTTGGTCCCATTTGCAAATAAGAAAAAAATATTGTAATTAGTTCATTTTCCTAAAGTCCTCATACCCATGTATAGTAACACTTAGGAATTAAAAGTTTGAAAATGCTAAGTGTTACCAACATAATACAACAAACCCCCCACTGGTATTGTCAAGGACACTTCCCAAACATTAGATTTATTTGTTGTCATAGATACTCACACAGACACAAACATGAGTTACATTCAGCGACTCAGACTTGCCAGCAGCTTATTACAATACAGCTCTACATGTTTTAAAGACTGAATTGGGCTTTTTCTGGAAAATGCTACAGTAGTGTGCCCTGTTCAATGGATGTGTTAGATTGCTTCAGAAAGGAATAAAGGAAGTGCAGTGTGGGAGAACTGCAGACTCCTAACATACCAGACAGGATTTCTGAAGGCAGAAACAGACAAATGGGGTGTTCAAAACTTGATAACTGGGGCCTGATTTTCACCTCAGAGCTGGTTTCTGTTCCAGTAATCCAGCTAGGTGCCTACTATGCTTGGCCCAGAGGGGCCTGCTGTACCATCTGATCTATTCTTGGTTTGACCAGCGTAGCATAGTCCTAATCAATGAGAAAGGAAGAAGGGAATGAATCCCAAGGGGAAGAGGAAGAGACCCAGCCCAGCTATTTTTTCACTCCACTGCAATAGGCAGAGGTGTCTTCTCCAGCAAGTTAATACAGAGCAGGTGGAAGAACCAATTTTCCCACTTCCCCATTTCCAACAAGCAAAGTGAATGAAGATCTGCTGGGATACAGGAACAAGAAACAGGCAGAGAAAAAAGGATCAGGAGTCCCACTGGTGCCTGGTAGAAGGACAGAGAGGCACTGAAGAGCCAGTCGCTGGCAGAGAAGAGGTGTTTGAGGGATATTCTGGGAAGAGAAAGACCAAGGAAAAGCTTAGAAGTAAGGAGAATAAAAATGAACACGAAGCACAGAGCAGTGGCTCCCAAGCTACAGCCCTTGCTCCACAGAACAATCTCTTTGGAGAAGCAAGCAGAGGAGGTAGAAAAGACATTTTCAGTCTTGGCTGTGTAGAATGCAAAGAAGAAAGGAGGCAAGTGGGGAAAAAAGAAACGTGGCATGGACTGACACAAGCAGAGTAAAGGGGTAGCAGAAACTGTCACAAGGAGATGGAGAGGTAGATTCAGAAGAGGAGGGATGAGAGGAGCATATAACTGGAAAAAAAAAGAACTGTAAGATACCAATTTGAAAAATAGGTACAGTTAGAGCCAAAGATTGATAGAAAATACTAATTGTATCCAAGGCAAAGACTGAAGAGCAGTCCTCAAACATGTATGCCAGCAAGCAAGCTCAGGTGGATATATAAAAAAAAAGACTTGATTGTCAGGAAGTCAGATTTGGCTATGGAGAGGATGAAGGCATGCAAGTTATGGCTGGGAATATGGCTGTGAATGACAGCCTGTTATTCTTTCTCACAAGAGAAGAGGGAAACATTTAATTCTGAAATACAGTTGTTTCACTGTTTTCACTGGCAGCGGGTTTTTCAGAGTTTACATGCTGGGGACCCTAGCAGCAGAGTGTCTGGTAGAATATAAGCCTGATTCGGGGCATTGCAGCTTCAGTATGCCAACGTGTTTATTTAACAAACTGTTGACAAGTTACTTAAGTGCTGAATTTCAAGTAAATTCCACACTCGGAAGACTTGCATCATCTAGCACAGAAAATACAGGCTTACACTGGAAATCGGGGTAATGTCTACCACACCGCTGAGACCACTTCCCCTCCAGTCTCATTTCTCCTTCCCCTCCCCTCACCTGTACCTTGGACAAAAGAGCTCATCTCTGAGTCAAATGTCAAATACGCAATTAGACTCAAACTCAGCTGCCGTAAGGTACCACTAAGGTTTAGAGCACAACTTCAGTGAAAGCAGGTTCTTAGGTGGCAAATAAAACATCCTGAGGCATTTAAATAGAATGAACTTACGCCCTTCAATTTGGGGCGTAAGTCAAATTCCAGTAGGGTTGAACAGAAATGGTGGGCAGTTGAGGGAGAAAAGAACACAGGCAGCAGAAGCAGGTTATCCCATCAGCCTCCAGATCTCTATAATGGACTAGCTGGTAACAGACTGCAGGTGACAGCAGCACACTGACTGCAATCCCAGGGCTGGCAAGCATGACAAGGACACATGAGGCAAGTCGTATTTTTTTCTTTGAGCTGATTACTTCCCTTGAGAGCCCCAGACTACCCCTTTGTAAGGTGGGCAGGTGTGCTGCATGGTAAGCATCTAGGTAAACTCTTCCCAATGCAAAGTTAGCATTGGTCAGAGTTGGTCCATCCAAATACTCTACTTGAATTGGATCTCAACTTAACACTGAAAAGGTTTGAAGATAGTATTTCTGTGGTCAGAACAAGAACTTGCCTGAAACCTGAGTCTCATCCGTTCCTTCCAGAGTCAATGTGTTTCAGTTTTACTGAGAATTTCAGCACTGGCAAGATTAGTCAGACTCCATCAAGCAGGTTGTTTTTATTATCCAGGTCAGAGTCCAGGGCTTTTAAGTCATGCTGCATTTCAGTCCTCTGCAGATACAACAGAAAATCTAATTATTTGTAGTAATTTACTTTAAACACACCCAGCTATTAGAATCACAAACCAGTTTTGTCTGCTGTGTGAGGCATCCTTATGACTTATGCAAGGGCAGTATTAAGAGTTACCATCCTAGGCTGAATAAGAGACATTTAACAGTGCATATAAGGGGGGTTGCTAGTTCTCCTTAGGCTCTACTTGTAGAAAATAATGGTTTCAACACAGTACCATTCAGTAACATACTGTACCAAATACAATATTGTTCGACTTGGGCAAAGAGCATAGAACCATAAAAGAGCTGGTTCAGTACTCACTGAGATATTTATGTAATACTGGGAAACTGCATTACCCTTAACTAAATCTGTTCAAATACACCCCTCTCTCCTCTTAGAGTGTCTTACTGACTCAGTAATCCTTTGGTGGTTTGGAAGGGAAGTTTTCTCTCTTGTTATGTATTCCCCATCACACAGGGAGACTGGCTCTTTCATACGGATTTTTCTGGAAAGCGTCTAATCCAGCAACCAATTTTGAAGATACTGGTTTAAAGCATGGCTATAAGTTAAAGGCTGCAGCCTGTGTAAGCTGCAGGAGTTCTCAAAGTATTCCAAGTCAAAATACAATTGCTCCAAGAGAGCAAATTCCAGAGCCGGAGCTCTGCCATCTTTTGTACTGCATACATGTGCTTCCCATCATTGGCTTAGCTCTCATAGCTTCTACAGAGTGGGTAACACTGTGCCCAAAAATATCATTACACCTTCATCCTCTTCTGGGAAATCATGTATAATGCTTGATTTTATTCTTTATGTGTTGCAAGGTTTGCAATTGCGGGAGGCCTGGGAACTAGTGGGAGCGAAGGTGGGAGCAGCTGATTGTAGCCGCTCCCACGTAATGCGCCTGTATTTCATTCCTGTCCAAGCCTAATCTTTACGTTCTTTGCCCAGGGGAGCTCTGCTATCCTGTAATAAGGCCATTCCAAACAACTGATCCTCTATATAGGCCTGTGAATTAATACATTTAGATTTCCAGTACTATAAAAAAATACAAGAGAGCCTTAAGGTTTAGCAAGTGAGTTAACCTGCCCTTCAAGTCTCAAAATTGCACTTCCCACACCACCTTACCTGTTATGGCACTTGGGTAGAAGGAAATTACCAATGTTTGGGTACTTTGCCTCTGCCAAGAGTGGGCTGCAGGTCCAGCTCCGAATTCCCATAGGACATCCCCACGCCTGTCCATGGGTCTCCAGCCAGGTGTCTGCCTCTTCCGCCACGTTGCATTCAACTCGCTGCAGCAGTAGCCCCATCTACCAAACAGGTACTTAAAAAGCACATTATTAAGCCATCATGTAAATGAACAATAATAAAAGAAGGCTCAATTTTGTGCTTATAATTGATTAAATTTGGGTGCATCCCACTGAGTAGCACATGCAGAACTCAGTCTTTTAGAGAGGCAATTCTACAAAAGGCATTCAATTCTGTATCAGTCTCCAAGATTGTCCACATTTTCAGCCAATTTAAGGAGATTGTAGATCATACACCAGAGACACCACACAGGTACAGAAATACAGCACTCCATTTTTTCTTTCACAAAACTAAAAGGTGAGAGGTTAATGAACTTGGCATCTCAGGGTGTTACAACGTGCCTCTTGGACTGCAGAGATGACTGGGTTTTCCAGTTAACACTGTTAATACCAGCCTGACACTGGCTTCTAATTGAGCTCACCTGGAATGTTTCTCCTTGTATTTTTAAATTCCCAAAGCAGAGATACTATGTTATTTTTCTTGCTACTGAGCTATTTGGTTATTAGCATTGACCAGGAGTCTGTAGACATCTCCAACTTTATATACAGGTTCTCTGCAACATTCTTCAATTCTCAGTTTTCTCCTGGTTTTGCACTCTGTGTACACCTGATTGTGATTTATTCAAATAAGGCTGCACAAGCCAATTGGGATGAACATTGAAAAATCAAGCACTGTGACTGCTTTCATATGCATGAAATTGCCTCAGATTTATCATTAAATAGTTCATTTAAACACTCATGCAAACCACACTGGATCTCTTGAGGTGGACAAGAATGTTAGCAGCAGTGAAATAGAGAGCGGCCTATTTAGTTGCCTTCTTTAAAACTTAGGAACATACTATGTGCCATTTTCAGCTTCTCATTCCCCTCTGAAGTTTTTCTTCCGCATCGCAAGTGCTTTTAAAGGAAGCGCAGTCTTAGCTACAAGTAAGTAGTGCTATTAGCACAGCACTACAATATTGGCCTTAAATGAAATAGCAAGCCACTCTCCCAAGCAGTAATGTGATGCCTGACAGATGCCGATTACACATTGTCCTTTACAAACGCTTAAAGTCAAATCATGGGCAGGCAGCAGGTCAGAGACACAGTGATCCATGAATGGGACAGCCATGATATAGTGATTGAAGAGGACAGTATGCACATACAGATCATTTTAATCCAGGGAGGCAAAAACCAATGCAAGTTAAAGTTATGCCAGGCTGGACTGTATTTCTTTCTGCATGGATACTATAGACATAAGGCAGACAGAGCTCTAGCTACTGAAATGTATCTGATGCCACCTTCAATATCACCTCAGATTTACCCATCTTCATCACACCGTGAAAGAATGCAAGCAGTTGCAAACCAGAATCACATCATTTTACTGCACTTGCATCAGGTAGGCTAGGTTGTTTTAACCACTGACACAAAAGGCTACATACTACTCTTATGTGCCATGCTGTATTTATTCCAGTATCTGAATAAGGGTAGATCAAAGCACAAAGCTTCTCTGTTCATTTTCAGGCTCTAAGTCCCCAATATTCTGGACAGATACAAAGGGTGCATGTGCTGTATAGCACATACAGGGAGTTTGATATGCCCCAAGTATGTTGAATTCATTATGCACACACACAACTATCCATCCAGCAGACGAGCAGTAGGTTCAGGGAGAGCACAGTCATTTCAGAGTTTTTAATCAGCTAATACCTCTAATACCCTTGAAATACTTCAAGTACCTTTCACAGTCAGGTGGTGGCAGAAGAAATACAGCATACGCAAAACCATTTCAGAACAAGGAGGAGAGCAAAGTCATGAGAGAGCTGACACAGAGTTTGGGTCCAAGTGGCACTTTTCCAGGTGGGCGACCTGTCCAGCACACCATTTCTTAACCCTCCCCCCCCCCCCCCCACAACCCCCTCCATGCTCACAGCAAAGCAATTTAAAGCAGCCACACCCAGTTTACAGCCTGCTTTCCCTTCCAGAGAGATACGTTTTGTTTCACCAACACCTTGACTTCTAGAAGCGAAAGCGATTGCTTGAATTTCTCATAAACAAGTCCAATAAGACAAAATGCTCTCTATACTCCATTTCACTCCAAATCCCAAAGAAATTTGTGATGTTGGAGGGTAAGTTATTTCTTTTGGCTGGCCTTGCTACAAAAATCACATACTTTATTTTCCTCTTTACAGAATTCATATTGTGTTAATAAAGTACCGTTGATTCCCTCTGGCTGACTCTGCAGGAAAGCTATTCTCGCAAAGCTTCTAGTCTGAGTTAAAGTAATCTTGCTTAAAACTGGCTATAATTGTTTCAGTCTCTTAAGTTTAATACTAAGCACAGGAAATATTGCCAATTTGAGTCAGGATTCGGCATTCTGTGAAGGCAGGATAAGCTGACCAAAGTTAAGGAATTCAGTAAATGCAAGGGGAATTTAACCTGGCATTTCTTTGAGCCAGCTTCTGTATTTTTTGACCTTGCTCTAAGGAGAATGGAAAGGTAGAAGAATATCAAAACAGATGAGAGTTCAGAGAGAGTTGTGTGCTCCAAAGAACTCGTTACTCCATCAGCCAAGTCCCCCAGACATGGGGCTGGGCCCTGAGGGGAGTTCTTCCTCTGCAGGAAGGATTGCTCAACCCACTTGCCTTACAGCTGGGTTGACAGGATTACCTTCTTCGAAAGGCTGTAGACAGTCAACAGGAAGCTCACACTGAAAATAAGCCCCGGGACAGTCTGACTGTGTCATCTGATGGTGAACAAGTCCAAAATAGAAGGACAGGCAATAAAAGAAGTGTAGACCTAGGAAGCAAAACACGGGTGCAGTGTTGGATGTCAGTATCTGTTCTCTAGCTGTCAGAAGCAAAAAGGCAGGATTTCTGATTCTCTCAGGCCTGTTTCTGATAAGCAAGATTTTACCCCAACACGAGCTCGTAGAGTCGATTGGAAATCCTCACTAACAGGGCAGTTACCAGTAGGCCTGGCAAGGCCAACAGCACTAGAAATACTGTGGGCTAGAGACTGCTGTGTGGCACTGTGAAATGCCCTGCTTCTTGCTCAGAAACCATTCCCTCCTAGGGCAGGGATGGGACATCCAGGTGTCCTTGGGTCCACCAGGAGATGCTTTCACTGTTACTGCAGAGAGCCTTACATCAGGCTGTTCTGCATTACAGGAGTCAAGCCAAAAAAACCTAAATAACCTTATAGGAATCTGCTTTCCAGTCCCTTTAATCTTTTTTCCATTTAGGTACCATGGTGGGTAAATTTAATACTCATCTTCCCTACGTTTGTCTAAGCTTTCAGTATGAGTTGGATGTTAACAGCTTTTACAAAGGAGTTCAGTTACACATAGGTCAGGATGTGACTTCTCCCGATCCTGAGTTAATTCAGGTTTGAGCTCTGAGAAAACTTTTGGCAGTATTTTTTGAGGGTAGGAAGAGACATGCAAAATCAGAGCACCAGAACATTTTGTGAGTGATGATATTGCCAAATTTTTGTTCTGTTTTTTCCAATTTTTTTTTTTTAATTTAAGCTAATACTGGAACTGTAAACTATTTTTTTTCTCCCTGGCATTATTAATGTCCATATTGGCCTTTATTTTCATTCAAAAATTTAGCAGTAATTTACAGTGCTACCTTCCCATGTCTCCAATTCATTTCAAGGAGAAAAAAAAAAACATTGCCATTTTAAACCAGGAATAATTTTTGTCAGAATTTTGACGTTACCAATAGGTGAAAAAAATCCTTTTCCCCTATGGTTTACAGCAGGGAGCGGGATAACCAGGAGTACTGGCAGAGAAAGCTCGTGCCCAAGACTGTATGAAGGAGAAAATTCTCTTTTTTTCAGTACACTAATTACCTATTGCTATCCTTAAAAGACCAGGAGGATCCTTGAAGAGGTAAAATAACTTTATGACAAAGCAGAACAAACTATTCAACTGTAAGAACTCAAGAAGCTTAAGAACAACTGTACTGGGTCAGCCAAAGGTCTACCTTTCCTGGCCAATAATACTACATGTAATAAAACTATCAGAGAGAATTACCACATTCCACATTTAGTTCTGTTCCCAACTATTACTTGGCTTTGAAGCTCAGTTCTACCATTTCAGATCTAAGACAGGCATTTGGTACCCAAAAGACCATCTATTGTTTCTAATTATGATAGTTACTGTAATAAAGGGTATCACCTTTCCCCACAAACCTTTCACACTCATTCCTCCATGGGAATGTTTCTTCTTGCACATTGTTGGTCTTGCAGCACTTGATCTTAAATTTTTAAAGCCAAATATTTATCCAGAACAATAAAGTTTCCAATCCTCCAAACACTTCTCCCTGCAAGTTACTCCACTGAATTACTTCCATGCATAACAATCACACATGGAAGCAAACACTTGGATCAGGACCTTAGATAAAACACAAGTTGTAATGTGTCTGTGTCCAAACCCATTAAAGATGATAAGAAGCCTGTAGAAATTAACCTTGCTTTATAAGTAATTTTATATTTACATAGGTTATTTTTTCTGAAAGTGATTTTTCAAAGAGCTAAAGAAAGCACACACAAAAGGAAAGAAAATGCCACAAAGACACCTAAAAACCCAACACTGCTAGTAGTTTGAGAACACCCATATCAGGTGGGCTTACAGAAACAGGCAAGAACTACAAAACAACAAGGGGTTTATTTCCTTAAAGTGTTCCCCCCACTTTGTTTTTCTTCCTTTTCTGCACAGAACACACTGCTGTCCCTCTGCCTAGAGAGTACAGCCATCATTCATGCCTTTTCTTCTGTGCACAGCCCACATCCTTTCTTACCCTGAAAAGAGTTAAACCCTCTTTTTCCTCCAAAGAACAATTTTTTATTTTCCTGACAAGGCCTTTTATGCAATTAGCTAGAGAAGCCATGGCCAAAAAGAAAGAATAACACATGTAAAATCATGCCAGAGAACAGAGAAGGTAGTAACTTGTTGAGTCTATTACCAGACAAAATGTTTAAATCAATGGTGTGTTCTCATAAATCAACAGCCATATTTAGCCTTAACTACAACCATCCCTGAGCAATGTGGAATAGAAAGAAAACACTTAAGAAAAAAAATGGTAATGCTCATCAAATGAGCTGGGGAGGAAGCAGGAGATGAGACGAGCACAGTGTAGGGTCATCACACACAAAAGGAATTTATTTTATAGGTCAGAATTGAGGTGCCGCAGCGTTCAGTGCTGAGCAGAGACTGCCAATCACACCTACTCATACCAAGTCTGGTGGCGATTTGGAGATGTTAAAGAACCATTCGAACCTTGTTAAAACCTGGACACTTACATAGCTTGTGCGCTAAAACAAAAATTGAGCCCAGATGAGCCAGAACTCTATGCTACATGATCAGAGACAAAAGTTTGCATTGCAGACCATAGAAGATCATTCTTTTTCGATTACACTTGACAGATCTAAATTATCTTAAGAATAAGAAGTTTGGAAAAGGGGAGAGCAGTAACAGTGAACAGAATGTAAGACAAGAAACAGCACAAGAATCTCAGTAGATCCTTTTCTTACTTTGCTGGGAGTGGAAGAACATATCTTTTCACTCCTCCATCTTTGTTCATCCCCTTACTTTTTCGGTTGAGCTGGTTTGATTCAGATTTAGGGCCTCCATTCATTCCAGTTAGATGGCTTTTCTGTAAAGCTGTTTACCAAACCCATGCTATGTTCCCATTGCCAGGATTTCACTGCTTTCCAGAAGACTAATGGATTTCTCACATACCACGGTTTCTAAAGGTCCCTTCTTCAGCAACATCCTCCACAGCACAGAAACATTTAGTAGTTCTGTTTAAGCAATGGCTCTCACCCAATGAAAGATATTTGCCTCCTCTGAACTCTGTTTGGCACTCATCAGTTTGATTTGCAGCAGTCCAAGCAAGGGTCCCAAACACAAGTTCCTGTTCAGTGGCCTGTGAATACACAGCAGGGAGCAGGTCACCCACAAGAACCATCTTCGGCTCCTTGCCTGCAGACTGGGAAAGCAGCAGGCTTTAGGATCTTTAGTCTATAAGGGCTTCCCTAGGGTACTGCTGAAGATTCTCCCAAGGCGGAGGTTCCTTCCTAGCCCTATACTTCTGTCTCACCTTATTTGACTTCTGTGCAGCCATAGTCTGGTCCCACCAAGCAGCCATACTTTTTACAAGTTTCATTCATTCATTTAGGCAAACAGTTTTACTAGAACTGCATCCTCCATATAGAAATCAGATGGTTACGACAGAATTTGCTTCTGCTCTTGCTTGCAGTCCTTAACACATTGTCAACACTCCCACTGAAGCAATCATGTTGAAAATAAGAGTCGCTTCTTCCAGTTCTGGCATTTGCACATTTTTACAAGATGCTGAAAAAGCACAATTGGATTTTTTTTCCCCCACAAATGTTGAGACAATAATAAGTAACAGATTCATTGAGTTTTGACTTGCCTCAAAACCAGGTGTTTCTGACATGTACCACATCTCAAATATATTACACACTCCAATACTCATTCTTACCAAGAGCTTAAGCTTTTTACAGTCTCCTCTCCCCATCAATGTGCAAGACTTTCAGACTTTCCTGACCACCAGTTTAGTTTTTGCATAGCTCTGCCTTTTCAGTGACACACAGAGAAAGCGTCAGGGTGCAGGAACTTTGTGGCTAATGTGTCAGCTAGACATAGCAACTGATGTACAAAGAAAGTGTCAAAGTACTATGAATATCAAAAATAAATGCTGGGCAGATTAGAGGAAATGCAGACCAAGTAGTTTTCTTTTTTCACTCAGCCAAGAGAGCATCTAACAAACACCAGTCTGAAATTCACGCTCAGCAATCTCTAATATGCTAAAGCCTTACAGTGACTGTAGTTGCAACTCAACTTTTGGAGTCGATGAACAATGCAAGCGCAGGTATAATGCTCTTCTACTCCCCAATTCAATTTTCAACCTAGTTGCTGACTATAGGAACCTCTGCAGCTCCACCTTCTGTAAGTCTTCATTTACAGCATGGTTGTGCCATTAGTGCCACATAGGCAGAATCAAGAAGGATTTCCACCACAGAGCTCTCCTCTACACTTCCAACAAAACAAAATAGCATGCTAGGCTCAAGTTTGGAGAAAGTTCTTACTTCATCACGATTACTTTTCTTTCAGTACTATTGCCTTAGAACTGGCTCTAATCACAAATACTTCATTGTTTCCAGGAAGTTTCGAAAGGGGAGGGCAGTTTAAAATTATTTGAACAATTACTATTGTAAAGCAAGCTCAGAATTGTTCTACATGTTTGGAAGGATCCTCCTAATTCAAGAGCTGTTCAGTGAGACATGCTTGGTGGGACCCTCTTGAGCTATAGGTGACATGTAGCTTACCTAACGGAACAAAGATACAGGAATATCCTTGGCTGTTCACAGAGTGCATGCTGGCTGCTCATTTTATCCTGGTGTTTTGTCATTACCAAAAACTGTAAAACAACCTTATACAAAATAGTTTAGGTCCATCTCAATCCAAATTAACATCTTACAACAAATACCTGAGACAACCCATTGTGATGGTTCCGAGTAGAACGCTGCCAAAAAGTGAATGGAGAAGGACAATTGAGATCCATTAAATTTAAAATGGACTTTTGACCAGAAGATCAATGACTGCATTTTTCTGTGCAGATTTACAGGCCAAATGAATCCCTGGTTTAACCTCTGAACTCAGAGGGTTTCATAAAGAGAGGAATTTGTCTATAAAGGTCATGCATGTGCACGCTCTCCAGTCACTACAAGATTGAAGCTATAGTCATTTAAACCTAGAAGAGAGAGGAAAACCCACAAGAGGTCGGATAGGGAAATGAGACTTAAGAATACTGCTCCCTGACCATTGGACAGCAATTGATATGCTAAACAACAGTACACAGGAAAGGCTGACGTCCGGATAAAACAGATGTCCCTGAAGAATTAACACAACTGAAACACACGGTAGCTGTCTGCTCTCAGGTCACCGATGACCATGGGAACTCACAGTCTGCATTGCCCTCAATGGAAGACCCAGTCCCTGGACAACTGACTGGTTAGTAAACAGCAGACACTTTTCTTCCACTTATGTGACAAGCTTGGCATTACTTTCTCTTCACTTCAAGTTATTTTTCAACATAAGCACTTTCTGTAGCTGCTACAAAAAGGTGAGATGAGCCATGTCATCCCAAACAGCTGCACCAGCTGCAAGCAGAAGAATCACACAAATTACAAATTATAAACAGACTGGAACCCACTTCCAAATTTGAGAATTTGATAAAATTTCTACAGCACTCAGATATACAGTCATCATATATATCCAAAGGGTAAATATTTCCATCTCCAAGAGCTGTAAATGATTTAAAAGTGAAAAGCTAATACAAATACCGAATGCAACGCTAATAAATATTGAAAGCTGGCACGGATACCACATTCAGTGGGTGGTGGACTCCAAACTGATTCTTCACCCACAGTGTATATTGCCTTTCCTTCCTCCCAGCTGGCATTAGTAAAGTAGCAACAGCCTTAATATCAGATTTTGAGAAACTTGTTGCTGTAAGCCAGACTTACAGCAGCATTTAAAACAAGATTGTGTTTAACATAAAATTGAGCTATTTTCTGGCTGTTTGTAATAAATGAAACATGATCTAACATTAAATGAACTAGATGATGTAGGGTTTTGAGGCCAAAATCCCATTATTACTAGATAAAAAAAGAAAATACACTAACAGTTACATCCCTCTGTTCATGCAAACTGGTTTCTGGGAATGCAGTGACCAAAGTTTTGCATCTGTTTGTACACAGAACTAGTAATTGTTGAACATGCAAGTCAGAGCTTACAATCATAGATGAATGTTTGTTTATTCTTTTGCAATTTGTATTGCATTAGTACTAGCTAGGCATCCAAACTGTACACATGGTACTACAGAAACATAACTGATGCTCTGTTCCAAGGTTCTCAGTTTAAAATTGAGTCTACTGCTTGACAGTAGACTACGAAAATCCCTTAAGGTACCAGTTGTTTTAAAAAAATGAAAGCCATTTTTATGAATCACATTGACCTTTCTGAACTATTTTCTTCTCAGGGGAAATTTCATTTCATTTAGAGGAAACGTTACCATTCTGTTTGAAAGTAGCACAAGGATTTTTCTGAAGCGTCAGAATTTTCTTTGGAACAGAAAGTCTTCCTGATATTACCAAACAAACAGAAAGTCTTACTGATGTAATCCAAAAAGCTACAAAAGTGAAAGAAGCGACACATTATTATTAATATAAATGGCCTTCAGATTGTAATTATTATTTATATCTTTTAATCTCTTTCTGAAAGGTCTGGAAGCGCCCTATGTTATCCATGAAACCTTACTACAAAGCCGCTCATTGCCCCCTCCCCAGCTTCCATCACCACCTAATTGTGCAGCTACATTGGAAATTTTTAAGGGTGAGACCTTCACACAAAAACACAACCTAGAATTTGTAGATCAAAATCTGATTTAAATTTTTTTTTTTTAAAAAGCTAGATGTTGAAAGCAGAGAGCAGAGGTATAACCATAAACACTTTAAGCTAAGTCTCTCAGCTGTGAAGTGATATGCAGTCCTAAGAAATTCCCTGAGAACTTTCAATGTTTGGTGGGCCCCAGGACAAGAGACATGGGTTAGTAACTGGTTTAATGAATTCACTGGACAAGAACCACCTGTCACTGGAGGGAATACAGCCCTCTTTTTGAATAGGAGGTGAGGGAGGGTACGCTTCCCCACCATCAAACATCTTTGTCAACCAGATGAAAAACTATGGATTTTAATTCCTTTTCCATCTTTTGTTTCTCACACAGGCATATCATTGGCAAGTTTCCTGACTATCCTACTGAAGAGGCAGGAGGTTCAATGGCTATTCTTTCTCAAAGAACTCCAGAGCAGGTACTGTCACTCCTCTAATGCAAAAGGTTAATGGGACTGGGGAAGGGATCACTTTAAATTTTTCATAACAATGGTCTCTAGCACTCCAGGAACCTTATTTTTAAAGAGCTTTTTCCTGCACATGAAAGGATTGTTTTCTTCCAAGGTAAGCCACAAAACTCACTACCAAAATTTATTCCCTTGCAGGATGTACAGCCACTTAGTCATGGTGGAAGGTGCTCAGGCATGCAAGTTACACATAGATGTACGTTTGAGGGAGCTAAGAGGAAAGCTCAGCTACAGAGGGTTGCCCTCCTGTTGCAAAATCCATGTAGTTAGACAGTTGCTAGCTACTGGCAGAAATATATATTAAACAATTTAAAGAGCCTTGATTTAAAATAGGCATCCAAAGCTACCCCAGAAGCTAAAATTGGTTTTAGTGTGTTTGCATTTGGTATCAGCGCAGTCTAGCAATTATTAGTTTAGTGTAAGCAGAGAAGAGTTTCTTATGCAGGCAGGCCTAAGCCTTGATTTACTGCCAAGGATCTGTTTAGCGAGCTTGAACAAAGGGCACATTCAAGTGAAGGAAGTATCTTAGTTTATCTTATGTATTCTTGTGGTGAACTCAGATGCTTCTCCTGGTAAAATCCCTCTTCTGACTTCTCTCGATAAAACAAGTGGCTGATAATCTCTTCCTCTGATCATCTGGGTGCCACAGAGAAAGTGATTAAAGGCCAGTGGAAGCAGTGAAGGCACTTGGAGCCAATTCCACCCTCCAAAATGATCTTAGAAGCATGAGTCTGTTGAGGGAAATCGCAAACAGGAAGCCTTGCACACAGGAGCAGGATTTGGCCCCTGAATGAACCAGGCATGGTGGCTACTAGCAGGCTAGGAAAACTAAACTGTCAATAACTGACCTCTGTGGTCCTTAAAGCTCCCCTGTTGAGACAGATTGTTGTGTTCACTAGCTGCCTGCAACTGGTGATTAACACAGGTATGGTAAAACAGTATTTTTGGTTCAGTCCTTCCTGGAATCATAGGAGAAAAACAGGGAAAGCCTGGAGCATGTTAGCAGCATCTGTTGTGGTTTGAGGGGACATAAATACAGACTAGCCCAGCATAAAGCACAATACTCTAACCATTATGTACTTCGCTTACAAAAATATGTAAGAAAATAGCTACAAACACCTCGCCCTGCCTCACTAAAACTGAGCTCGGGGCATACTCCTGGTTTTAGCCAAGTTCAGAGTACGCCTAAGGTCAGCCCCACTGGCCTCTGTATCTAAGCCACTCTGTTGTTCAGTCCCAGACAGAGTCGGGATGAATAATGCCAAAGAGACCCCTCGGTTAAGTTTTCAGCTTCTAAAGTAGAAACACATGCCAGAGTCAAGGCAGCTTTGTTGGCTGCTCTGAGCAGCGGGGGAGCCACCCAGCAAGTATGGCTTTATTGCTAGAGAAGGCTTCAGGGGACTTCAGGCTAATTAGACCTGCAACCAACAAGAATAAACACGATTCAGAAAGAAAACATTGCAAGAAATTATACTGAGCAAAACTGGATATGGTAGTAGATTCTGGAGAAATGTATTCTTCCTGTCCTACTCCCAGCTTTGAATTCTCACCTTCAGCTATTTTGTTGTCTTTCCTAGGCATCTGCTTTCTCTTTGCATAAAAAAAAAGGAAGCCAAAAGTCTAGAGAGATTGTTTTACTACCCATTTTTCCCCTGCATAAAAGAAAAATACCTGGAAGAAAAAAATGCGACTATTTTCCCAGCAAGTTTCCACTATCAGTTATCTGATTTTCAAAGATTTTTTGAGCCCCTTTTTTCCTCCTTTTTTAGCCAGCACAACCAAGAGCAGAATGTATGTCACAACCTTAACAGATATCCAGACTGCAGGTGGCAAAAGAAAGTTCAATATGTTCATGATTTTACCTGAATGTCAGACAAGTAAAATATTTTTCGTTCAACTGAGTCAGCTGCATATTAAAAATCCCTAAGGCAACTGGTTTTGTTCCATACTGGTCTACTGGGCAACATAGTAAATGAAATCCTGGCCCCATTGAAGTTAATGGGAGTTTTGTCCTTGACTTCAGGGGAGACAAGATTTCACCTCTTGTACGTATTAGCTTCTGTGAATGGGTTGGTTACTCCCAAGTTAAACTCTATGAAAAATCAGGACTGAACTGTATTTAAAAAGCAAGCATTTTATAAGACTTGGGTAAAGACACTTTGGGGAAAATAAAATACAAATTAATCACTTCACGAACCATTGCTGCATTATTATACATTCTATATTTCTTTATCCTTTGACAACTCTGACCTTACTTGACTTTGTAATGTAGCTGGCCTTCTGCACAAACTGCTTTCATGACATTTTACAAATACCTTTCAAAAAGATATGCCAAAGAGATCCCGATGCAAAGTACTTGGTCAGAAAAAAATGTACTGTCTCTTGACTGAAAAAAAGCTTTTTTTCTACTTTACATACTCTTCAAGAGAAATTTAAGATTCTGAGATGTCAGTGTAATTTCCCTGCATCTGTTCCAGATGTCTATCCCTAATGGTTTTTTAAGTTTTGCTCCGAAGATAATCATCAGATGTGACAATTTTTAGCTTCACCCTTATACTGCTGCCAACAGAATTATGATCTCTTCCTGTAGTTCATTAAGTCTCATCACCATGAAAATAAGCCAAGAGAGTTGCCATTTAGCAGATATATTTCTCCTCTCCCAACTCCCCCTCATTTCCAATATTAAATAACATATCAGAAAGATGCTTTCTTACCAAGATTTTGGTTGTACGTTCAATCTCATTTCCAATATTAAATAACATATCAGAAAGAAGATGCTTTCTTACCAAGATTTTGGTTGTACATTCAACTGCTGCATGGCGGACAAAGTCATTTCCACATTACTGTAATCACAGTATCTGATCCAGCAGCATCTAGAGAAAGGGTGAGAAAGTATGTGTTAGCTGCTGTGCAAACATATGCTCCTGATCCCCACTTGGCTCTCTGTGCAATACTGTGCTGCTAATTAGTATTCATTATTACCAATAGCTAAAGATCCTCATGAATCCCAGTAATCAGTTTGATTGTGAATGGCAGTACAAGAGATCCCAGTAGTTAGTTAATATTTAATTAATATCCCTATTTCCCAGGTAGGGACAGTAAAATGCAATCTAATACTGCAATATTCACATGCACACACCCCCCCACGTGTAATATCTTATTCACTTTTACCAAATGAATAGACCACAAATAGCTGAGCTGCAAAGCATCAGAGAAGGAGCTGTAAAGCATCAGAGAAGGATTCAAGAGGCTGCATAGACTTGTACTTTCTAGTATCCAGCATTTTGCAAATATGCTTTTATCTTGACAGCAAATATACCAACTGTATTTTTCAGTAATAGAAGTAAATACCTACAGTTACACTCACCTTTATTTCCTTTGCCCCGTACTATTCTGGATGCTTCTTTTAGAAATTATCAGGCTGGATTTTTCCACAAGTGCTAAACGCACAGGGCCAGCTAGAGCTGGGCGCCTCAAAGCCTTAAAAATTCTGATTACTTCAAGTTAACCATGCGGGAGGATGGATGTGGTACTCAGTTTCTGTTAAGCTACACAACAGGTAGATGTATTCACCTCCAGACAACGATTCACTGCAATGAAGCCATTCAGCAGGTAGACTCCTAGTCCAGCAGCTCTCCATGTCTGTGAACATGATCTGTATTGGCTGAAATCAGTAGTCAAGGTTGTATGCCTAAAGCCAGGCAGTGTCAACAACCCCTTTTCACCTCTACCACCCACCTTCCCCAAAAAAACCTACATCAAAGCTAACAGATTTTTCATAAACACATTCAGTGGAGACTGAAGTTTTGAAGTGTTTGCCAGAAAACACACACAAGAGTGAGTTTAACCGTTAAGCTACATTTGGGTGATATCTGCCAGATGGAAAAAGACTAGAGCATGTATAAATCATGGACTGAAATGCATAACTATTAAAGCCAACTGTAAGATTTTGCAAGATCCCATAAAGCTATGAAATCCCACCCAGCATTTTGAATTCATTCCTGCAAGAAACACACCACTGGGGTTGTTTTTAACAGCTTAAGCTTTGCTTGCAGGTGCACACCCAAAAGTAAACAACATCCAGAAATGCCTTGCCCGGAGAACACTGCATTAGTAAAAGCTACACAAGTGAATTTGCCTGTGAGAAGGCACAAATCCAGAACACTGACCCTCAGCTAGCTTGATGGCCAGGCACATCATGATGAAAATAACATCTCTTCCACCTGATGAAAAAAAATATCACCTATAGAAAGAGTTGTAATTCAATGTCCTCAAGCTCAGGAGGCAGGATAGGGGAAAGCACATTTACAGCACACTGCATGTTACATACAAGTGATGCAAATGGGCAGTCCAATGCTTGGCATGCTACTCTTGAACACAGGGATGGCATCTCTTCCCATCTCAAATAGTCCTGTTTTCTTGAAGAAACTTTTTTTTTGCCCTAGATTTCAAAATAGCTTCTTCCTGTAGAGTTAATACTCAAAGAGAGCACATTTTCTCTCCAGCAACACTAGGCTATGTGTATATAAAGTGTTTCTGTTCACAATGGTTTTAGAGCCAGAATTACAAGGCTCTGACTGTCTCTCACCTTCCGCAGCTGGAGATCCAGAATTCCCAAACTCACTCTATCCTGGCATTTCATTTATGCCCACAACCCTAATAAAGACAAGAAGTAAGGTTTTCTTTCAATGGATGAGGGAAGGGCTTATTCTTGAGGAAGAACATTTATGTCAAGTATCAGCTTGCCTGAGCCAACGCCAAGCTTTCCATGACTGAGGAACATAGAACACGAGTCCTGCTGGGAGCTGGGAGTTTTTCATATACTTGTCTCATAAACCAACATCAGGCATTTCCATTCATAGGACACACTGTTTTAGTGTCCCTCTCTTTCGCAAAAAAGGGGATTTGCACTGCAAGAGTTTGGAAACACACATGAACTGATGTATGAAAAGTCAAATTGGCCTTCTGTGGGATGTCAGTTTAGAGGAAAATGGTTTTTTTTTTCCAGACTCGGAAGAAAATGTTACAGGAGAAGAATCATCACTAGCATAACAAGTACAGAGAGCCACTTCAGAAAAGTCAGGCTCCGCATGCTGATGGCATTGCCAGCTGCATGGCTTTGGAGCACTTCCCCAAAACTACTTGGCATCTCAGGCTGCATATATGTTGCCTAGGCATCCAGGAGAGAGGCTGTATAGGTGTTATTTGGATGTATGCAACCTCTGCCTGCAGTCACTGAGAATGTTTCTAGACTTGGTTTCTTGTGGTACTGTACATTTCACTCAGTGCTGACTGCAAGCACCATTTTTCTCTGTTCCCTGTATGAGCAGTTAGTTCAAGACTTAGCACCATAACTCATACCACAGTTCTGAAAATCACAAACTTTTTTCTTGCCACCTTACAAAACTGATGAAGGCAAGACAGAAAGGCAAGGACAGTTCAACATTTCAGTCCCATTATAGCAGGTTCATGAGAACAGAAACTCTATAACCCCTTTCAGTATCATTCATCTGTATAAAAACATGAAAGCTAATAATTCCAGTCACAGTCTGGATATACTTAATATCACCAGACAAACTCAAAAACACTGCTTAAAATTAAAACCTTTTGTCAATCGCATGTGTGCTTACAGGTATCCTGCTGGATAAGGCCACTCCTGAGATGCTGGAAACTGTTCAGGTTACCCTCTGGTAAGCAGTGAGAGCAGAGTGTGGAGGTGGCAAGGTTGGATTTCTGTCAGGGTACTACTGCTGCAGTGAAGGATATACTTTGAGTAGCTCTGTTGGTTTTGGATACAAACAGGCCTGCTGGGACACTACAGACCTATTTTGAACTTGAGTCAATCTCTTAATCTATCCCAGGGAATGAAATGCTTCACTGCTTATCACCACAAGATATGACTGAACAGTACTTGGGGTTTAAATTACCATATTTAATTAAATGTAAGATACTGAAATGCTTGGGGAAGTCCACTAATGAAATTTCACTGGCTGCAAAGTATAGCCCTTTTAGTCATTTCCCTTCCACTGTCCAATCTTCAGTGCATTAAAAGGCATTCTTTAGAAAACAAAATATTTTTACTGCTACAGGAAACTCCTTACAATTGAAGATATTTTTTTTTATTTTCTATTCTTTCGTGGCACTGCCAATATTAATGGCCCATTAATAAACTTCAGTGGCTACAGATTTTCTGGTTTACACTCATTAGTAGATGATATTTCAGAAGAACACAATGAAAGGGAACAAGAGAGAACAGTAGAAGCAGCAAATTTCGTCCTCCACTTTTTTCAGATAATAAAGTATAAATGGCCAGGAACTAAAGTAATGGAAGATGATATAGCTGTACCCAGTTATCAGCTGCTACTAGCTTGCAGGGATAAAGATGCTGGGCTATCTGTGTGTCTCTGTCAGAGTTTGTCACAATATCTCTATCCACTCACTCACTACAACAATTTCAATCTTTAGCCACATATTGAAATTGGACATGCCTCAGGTCAACCTCTCAAAATCCATCTCTGTAAAATCAATCTGCCTTAGAAATGCTAAGACAAATTCACAATCTGAGTCCACGTCCAGAGGGAACTTTTAAGTTGTATTTCATTAGGATATTGTGCTTCTGGGTGGTTTCAGGAATTGGTCTTACTCCATAAAAGCCCTCGCAGTTTGGGACATAAAAATCACTTCTTTCCCAAAGATATATTGGGATAGTCAGCACCTATGCTAAAGTTTGCAGGTGGGAGTGCCCTCAACATAAATTAAAAGGACTTCTCTGTAACGGTCAGCCACTGTGGAATTCATAGAGGGCTACCAAGCAATGTGTATTGGATATTGTGTTTCCCTGATATTGGAAAGCTGAAAGGGAGGGAGAAAACACACTGGTTCATAACTCTTACAGCACACGTCTAACACACTGTGCACGTGAAAATATGTGATCAGCTCTTCACATTCCTTTCTGTCTCTTTCAGGTTGCTGCAGAACTGGCTGCCAAAAAGGAGATGGCTTTGCAGAAAAAATCCCAAAAGGGGAAAAAAGAAAAAGAAGAAGGGAAGGAAAAAATAAAAGGAAAAAGCTCACAGAATACTGGAAAGAAAGTAAGTCTTCCTGCAGTAAAAACAGTTAGGTTATGAAAACAGAGACAAAGTCCAGCCTATTCAGCCATGTGTGGGCAGAGACTATTAATTTATATTAAACTGGTCACCAAGGCTTCAGGCTTGGTTTCAGAAGACAGAGGAACTGGCTGAGGCCAGTCCCCCGCAGCCTTTCAATCACCTTGATGATTCTGGGCAACTGAATTTTACCTCTCGTTTTAGGAATGGCCATTTGTGTGTCCATGACTTAGCTCAGTGGGAAGAGCTGGTGTAGGTGCAGACTGCCAGAGACATAGATAAGGGGAAAAATACATTTTATGGCTTTGATGTTTTTGCCAAGACAGTTCGTGTGCACTTTTCAAAGCACTTGGGGTTTTTTTGTGCAGATAACAAAATGGCACCCAGCTATCTAACCAAGCATTTGCACTTTTAGTGTTGGTTACACAGAAGTTATTTACTGCCATCCCTTCACGCTAGAACTAGGAAATGAGAACCCTAGTCTCAGTCAGGTCAGAGCTTGCATGCATTTCAAACAAATTTGTAAGTACCGTTCCCCTATAGGCCAGCTGCATCTTTTGCCCTGCAAGCCAATATTTTGTAAGCCTGTAAATAGCAGTCATGCATTTTCTGTCCACATTCTTGGGTTTGAATTCTCTTTTGCTTCAAGTCACAGTGGACACCACTTAAGGTATGACATACTCCCTGAAATCTTTTGATATACTAAGGTCTGGTTACACAGAAGGTATGCTTCCAAATTATTTCAGGAGCAATTTCACTGAGAAAACACCTGTGAAACAGAGCGGTGACGAGAGGGCATCTTCAAAAGCAAGCTGTACAGCAAAAAAATGTAGGCTTTTGCTGAAGCAGCAACTTTTGTTTCTCATTTACTTTATGGTATAAACAAAGTTGAAAATATATTTTTTTTAATAAGGGTCATTAATCTCTCACCAAGAATGTGGAGGAGCAGGGTGAGTTTTCTGGGGCAAAGCTTACTCTTCCTTGCAAGTTTTTACACAAATTAATTTTAAGTCCTACCCTAGAACAACCATATAACAAAAAGATGCTTTTCTTGGACAACATCCATTAATCTGGCCAAAGCTCTCACAACAGCTAGCCAGGAACCTAAGCTACATGAGCTTAGGAAGCATCAGTCTGTCTAGTTGGAAAACAGATATCTGAGTATTAACTTGTAACTTAGGTAGTGTTTTCAACCAGCAAAGAAGCCATTTGGTTCATACAAAACTAAGTTTGGGGGTGTTATTTTTCCCCTTTGTAAATGAAGGTGCACAGCAGGCCGAAGGCACAGCACACATAAATGTGTTTTCCAAGCTCCTTAAAGCCTGATCTTGCATTGCCAACTGGGAAGGGTAGTGGCTGCTCCTGTGCAAACAGGAAATTTTTTAAGGTTCCAGTCACACATGTTGTTTGCCATCAGGGTGACACTATCACAAGGTGCACTATCGCAGCATTAGTGAAGGCATAATGGTGCAAGCAGTGGCAGGTGATTACTGGTACCACCTCATTGTCTCTTAGTGGCAGAGCAGAGCCAACCTGGGGGACCAACAGAGGAGAACGCGTAATGCCTGCAGACCTAAGCCAAATAATATGAAGTTGTTTGTTGCCTGTAAGACTTCTGGTGACTCATACTAGCGCCAATTTCAGCTCTGTGGGACCACTTCATGGTGTAAGCCCTGAAATCAGCACATACACTACATAACTCAAAGGGAAAGATCAGATAAAAGTACACGTATGAAGTAAATAGCTTATAAAAGCTTTCTAAATTAGAGACTTTAAAGACCATTGTCATTCACAGTTTGGAACCCAGGCAGACCAGTTCCTTTGGGGAGCATTCTCAAGGGTGTCCTGTAATGACTTTGCCCTTGTCCTCAGTTCTTCCCAACTCAGCTGGCCCAGAACAAACCTCTGTGATGCCTCTATTCTTGCACAGGCAGTGGAAAAAGGCTGATCCAGACACTTCAGTCTAAGCCAAAGTGAGACATTAATGTTCAGGCATGCTGAAAATGCCAAACCTAACCCAAACTTCTGAAACTGAATAGCAGCTCACTCATCTGCTTAAAAACCTGACTTTCACAGGATAAATCTGATTCCTTGTTGGTTTTGCACATTGTCATGGTTTAACCCCAGCTGGCAACTAAGCACCACATGGCTGCTCACTCACTCCCCCGCAGTGGGACAGGGCAGAGAATCGGAAGGATAAAAGTGAGAAAACTCATGGGGTGAGATAAAGACAGTTTAATAGCCATGCACACAAGCAAAGCAAGGCAAGGAATTCATTCACTGCTTCCCATTGGCAGGCAGGTGTTCAGCCATCTCTGGGAAAGCAGGGCTCCATCAACCAGCAATACCGAAAATGAATCTCAATCTCTTCTCAAGGTTGTTTTGTAATGGGGTGAAATATCAATATAGAGCTCTAGGGCTTTATAACTTGATGTCGTTCTCATCTCTTCAGCCATCACAAGCCCTGTCAAGTAAAATTCTGAGCCATTATATCAGGTTCTGTATGGTTCATTGAGAAAGAACAAAGAGAACATTCTCTCCAAGGTTATAATACTGACAGGGGAAAAAAATAATATCTAAGACCAGTTGAGAAGTATTTGGAAAAGTTCTAACAGCAGGACTCTTATTAAAATAAGTATAGGCTATAAGTCATAGTGATGCAGGCAGAAAAAAGCCTTGCTCTTAACTTCAGTTCTTAAAGAAAACAAGAGTTTGATCCCAGAAGGAAATTTAAATATTTCTGAAAAGCCTGATAGCAATCTTTTAAAAGGCATATTCAATATCAAAGTAACAGTTTTCTTTTCTCTGTAAGGTGCTGATTTGATTTCCCTTCGGGCACCTAGAGAAAAAAAAAACCACACAACTTCAGCACTGTATGATCCCTCTTTTCAATAACAGAACACATGTTAGACCAGACTTCTTTGCCCAGTAACATACTGCAACCTGTCTCACCGAACATGAGCGAGGCTGTACATCCCTAGATTTCATCCAGAAACATTCATTTTGTCCTTAGTGAAACCCATTAGCAAAATCTCCATAGCAAAAGTGCACAATGGAGTCAATTCAAAATTTTCCCTGCTGTTGAATGAGAACCACCTAGTGTGGGCTAGGCTTTGGAAAGCTTCAGAAGTATATTCAAACTGTTATTTCCACATCCCTGCTTAGACTGAAAAGTATATTATTGGTTCAAGGTGCCTTAGCACACTTAACACAGAACAAGCATGGAATCAGTCAACTGAACATAGAAAAATACATCAACTGACTTCAAAGGAAAAGAAGTTCTTTATATTACATTGACTCTTATACTGTTAATAGAGGCAAGAGGGAATACTGAAGAGCATTTTGCAACTGTCCTTTAGACACACAGTGTTTTTGATTAAAATCAATGAAACTGACACAATAATATTATTTACATCAGTGTATAAAATCACTGAAGCTAGTAATTAAAACGATTTATTGGCTTGTTTGTAACAATAAAAGAAACATTAATGTGTCCTATGTTATTAAGAGGCTAAAAATAAATGGCCCATTTTTAGGCTGTTCTGGGGTGGGGTTTTTTGTTGGGTGGGGGTTTTTTTCTAAATAGTTAGCAACCGTCAGTGTTTCCTCTTAGAACATCAAGATTTAATCATTTTCTATAAAATTACATGGGAGAATGTTAAAAGGAATGCATTCTGCCTACTGCAGAAGATCCAAGGATGAATCTCAAAATGCCACACCCTGAAAAAAAAATTGAGAATGCGTTAGAGTAACTGGGAATTTGAGATCTGGGTGTCAAATCCTCAAACTCTTGCTTATACTTTACCCAAACAGTTCTTGATGTTTAGTCAAGAAACTCCTGAATCTCTTTCAAATGTATCTACAGAGCTTAGGGAAGAAGTGATAAATTTATTTAGGTTTGGCGTGTCTTTCTGGGCCCAAACTTTAATCACTGTAATAACACCTTAAGTGAAAACAGATATTTAATAATTCACATAACCTGGCCACAACAGTATCTGCTGATAGCAGGTATGCAACGGCACCTAGTTAGAGGCATATTTAGGGGTTTTCTTTCATTTTAGTTATTCCACGAGCTGCACTTTACATCTGACTCATAACCAGATAACAGACTGCGCTTTGGTTAAAGCGTGATCAAACTTGTGTTTTCTTGCGTAAATCCACATAGAATCATAGAATCGCTTTGGTTGGAAAAGACCTTTAAGATCATCGAGTCCAACCGTTAACCTAACCCTGCCATCCCACCACTAAACCATATCCCTAAGCACCTCATCTATCCTTCTTTTAAATACCTCCAAGGATGGGGACTCTACCACCTCCCTGGGCAGCCCATTCCAGAGCCTGACAACCCTTTCAGTGAAGAAATCCACATTCACCTCCTCCCCAAACAGTGATCTAATTTCCCACTAATAACTATTACCATATATCATTTTGAGGACTTATACATCATGAAGAAACTTTCATAATTTTCTGACAGGTTTTTCTGTCAGAAATACTGGTTCAATGAAATTAAACTATTTCAGGAACACGTCAACATCATTTACTTTAGACAAGCAAACGTCAAAATGTTTTGATAAAGTTGAAACAAAATATTTTGTTTCACAGGATACACCAAGACCACTATTTTTCTTTCTGGTTACAGATTAAAATGAGGTTTCAACAGTTTTGAGTTACCCACAAGTTAGGAATTCCTTTTCTGGGGGAGGGAGCAGCCCTACAATAAGAGTAACTGAAAAAATAGCGAAGTAATTTCATTTACATGTTGCAAGTCTCCTACCTACATTGCCTATCAAACAAGCCTAAGTTTAATTCCTGTGACCTCAGTAGGTCAACTGATGAACAGACACCCCCCTTTCTTCACTAAAGGGGATAATGCTTCCTTATAGCCTGCTAGGAACATTTTAGTTGATGAGACAAAAGCATCTTACTCCTCAAACTCCAGTTAAAATTACATTTTTTCATACTTGCAAAGTTTCTACATATTAATATTCTGATTTTTCTTTTCACACACACACCCCAATCTAGGAAGAAGAGGAGGGCTGGAAGATGGCTCCCAGTAATTTCCTTTCAATAATGGAGGAAGGAAGCAGTCAATACAAAGGTCAGTAGAAAAAGGTAACAATTACAGCTAGAATGTTCTTCTAATTCAGCTTAATCTGAATGTCATTCCTATAAGGTCAAACAGTACAGCTGCCCAAACTATGGAACATTATAGGAACGAGGACATTAAATAAAACACCATTTAGGAAGGGACTCCCTCAGTACCTCAAACCTTCTTAAGAGTTTCTCAAAATTGTCAGGATAATCATACAGGAAGGTAGATGTCTATATGAGTGAAAGTGGGCAAACTAGAACCAAAGTGCTTTGATGTACATGCAGAGACTTTCTTGGGTTTTCTGAGGGCAACAAAAATGACAGCTGAAGAGCAAATAATTCAAAAGCACTATGCTGTAGATCAGGCTTCAGCATCAGTGTTTTCACGTTCCTGTAACTCTTTATCCTGTTTTCCTCTCATTCCTGGAAAGTGTCCATGGATTCATTCACCTACACAGTCTACAGCTAATCGAAGTATTTATTATATGTTTTGATAGGAGGATCAGCTTTTCAAGCAAGGGCATGAGAAATGCTACTGGAGTATGAATACACTTGCTTCATTCAAAGTGTGTGCAACTTAACTCAAACTAATAGCTAAGAGACTGACTGGCTTTTCACCTTGAGAAAGCACCCAGAAGTACGGGGTTTCAAGTTTAAAAAATGGTTTTCACTAAAGGACATCTTGCTCTTTTCCATACCTTTTCTATCCTCTCCTCCACACTTGATGCCTTTGTCTATCTCAAAAACTTGTCTTCAATGTGTGCCCTAGATACACAAATGAGTTAGCAATGACTTGTGCTGGGCCTGGAAGCGAGCACAGAAGTCATGCACTTGTCTAAAATTGAAAGGAGCACCTGCCCTGTGAACTTTAAGTGAACAGCACGATAGGGCTCCAAAGGTCAGATGAGCCAAACTGAAGTCCTTGTTTGCAAAAATGCGCCCAATCAAAGCTTTGAGGGTTTTTTTTTTTCCTATATTTCATGCAGATTCTATTCACAAACCATTATTAAAAAAATATTTTCTGCTCCCCTCTCTGCAGCATCAGTGGCTTGCTAAAATTCCTCATATAAAAAAAATCTCCATTATTCCCTCCTGTTGACAAACTACTGGCATTAAGTCTTCTGCCTGATTTAGGTTGGCCAGAGAGAAAGAAGTGTAGGACTTACTTGCTAAATATACATCAGTGCAGTTTTGCCTGACCTCTGACTTCTAGCAATTAGGATTTTCTTACACATTACAAATCATAAGGCAGTTTTATGGCTGAAGAGGAGTTTGTCCCAGACTCCACTCTTCAATGCTACATCAGAACCTGATTGAAGTTAGTAGGAGTTTTAGATAAGGGTCAAATTAATCTATGCTTCTTTCCTTAACTGGCTAAGAACATTACTTGTGCTTTTTTATGTATTCAGGACAAAATGGCACTTTGCAACCCAAAACCAGCAATAGCAAGACCAGTGTTTCCCATCCAGCAAGTCCCAAGAGCAATGAAGGTGCAGTATAGAGGCCGTGCCTGTTGTGACATGGCAAAAAGAGGGCAGGAGAGTTTTGTATTGCTACATAGGCTTGACAATATGCTCATACAGCACTCTGCTAATGAGTAGGTGATATAGTAGCTATGGTATCATAGAATCAAGATTATCAAGTCCAGCTGTCAACCCAACACCACCATGCCTACTAAACCATGTCCTGAAGTGCCACTTCTACATGTTTTTGAATGCCTCCAGGGGTGGTGACTCCACCACCTCTCTGGGCAGCCTGTTCCAATGTCTGACCACTCTTTCAATAAAGAAATTTTTCCTAATATCCGATCAAAACCTCTCCTGGTACAACTTGAGGCCATTTCATCTCATCCTATCACTTTTTACTTGGGAGAAGAAACCAACACTCACCTCACTACAATCTCCTTTCAGGTAGTCATAGAGAGCAATAAGGTCTCCCCTCAACCTCCTTTTCTCCAGACTAAACAACCCCGGTTCCCTCAGCCATTCCTCATAAGACTTGTGCTCCAGACCCTTCACCAACTTCATTGCCCTCCTCTGGGCACGCTCCCAGTGCCTCAAAGCCTTTCTTGAACTGAGGGGCCCAAAACTGAACACAGTATTCAGGTGCTCCCACAGCGCTTCTAGGATCCCCTGCTGAGGCTTTGCAGTCAAACAGGTTTCAATACAATGCTGAACTGCAAATTCATTAACTCCTTGTATTTGTGCAAATAACTCTCCTCCAGGTCATAGAAAATGTGTTTGGCTGCAACCCCAACACAGGGGCTTTAAACAGTGCTTTCCAACATGGCAATGGATACCAGTGTCAGGAATAAAAACACCACAGAAGTCCATAGGCTAGTTTAATAGGAATAGAGACTCCCAGATTTCATAGCTATCTCAAGTAATGACAAGTCAGGGGGGTTATGAGAATGGGGAACATGTTTGTGACCCAAACTGTATCTGAATACCAGTACTGCCATTGCTAACTAGATACCTACTTTGAGCTCTGCAAGCATTTAACATTTTGGGGTTACTCATGCTAACTTTTTACATGAAGATGAGGGTGTTGTGTTCCTGTATATCTCCCAAGGCCTTCCAAGGGCAACTCAGCAGCCTATTAACTGTCTGCAGAGCCTCTGTTCCTATTCAGGCACCTGAATTGAATGCCTAAAGCCAGTCAGTGCAAGTACCTCCATCTCCTCATTATGTACTGACAGCACTTGCAGGTACACTGCAATAATATGCCCAGGTAGGTCAGGCACGGGCAGCAGCCTTTTGTGGTAAAGACTCCAGCCTTGCATCATCTCGAGCCCATCCCGCCAGAGTTGACAGCTGCTCCCCTATCTCTAAAGGCACATGAGAAGGAACCATTTTCTGCACAGAGCACAACCAGAAATCCTCAGAGTGGAAAGAGCTTTCTTGCGAGCTTCAAAGAATAGCTGCAGTTCTGTCCTATGCACAGTAAGAGTCTGTAGCTGCGCAGTTAAACTTCAGGTGGTTTTTTTTTCCTCTTAGTGAACCAAGTCTATTCAACACCATATTTATTTTTAGTAAACAGCTGTTAATTCCTCCATGCAGCACAGTCCCCTGCCTCATTCACAAGCACTTAGTGCTTTTTATTGCATGACAGTCTATCACAATACTACCTTGTGGCTGATCAGAATAATTGCACTTTTAAGCTGGCCATGGATACAGTTCCTTTTTTCAAGGCCCCCAGAATCAATCTAAAACAACTTCTGACTAGAACAGCGTAAGCAGTTTCTTGTATTTTTAATTTTGGCCTGCTTTGATTTCCATAGCAGGAAAAAAGAAGTTTGAGTTTGGTTTTTCTACACTGGGAATTTCTCTATTCTGATGCAGAAATAGGTCCATTACTATCACAATTTGCACAGAAGTTCAGATTTATTAGTACATAAGTCTTGAAAACATCATTGAAGTAAGGGAGCTTGATTAAGAAAGGTTTCTATCGGATGCCTACAATAGAATCATTTAAAGACCCTTAATGAGCGTGTCTAAAGTTTAGCTAAGTGATAGCTGACCAAGCAACAAACTTCTTTGTTTTGTCACACACACACCTGTCAACACTTACAATTAAAAAAAAGTCTTCCCATCCCCTGAAACTGGTTGCTTTGTTCTTAGGTTACTTAAATATTTAAAAATATGTAGATCAGTTTTCACAGATATCTAAGCATTTCAGTTACAGATTTTTTCTATCCCAATCTTTTCCCACCCTCTACCAAGCTAGATCTACAACCTAAAACCTTCCCTGGAATTCATGAAGACTTTTATTCTTCTCAAACTGTATTTGGCAGTTTTGCTAGCTGCTAACTACCTTTGCCAAGCCCTATCTAAACCACTTATTTTATATACTGTTGTTGGAAACAGCCAGGTGTTGTATGACATCTACCTTTACATTGGAATAGAGTTTATGTGGAGCAAATGTAAGCAGTCTGAATCATTACCGCTGTCTTCCCAGATTTTATTTTTGCAGTACCCTGTGCTGTGAGGCAGCAGTGTGCTATTTCCCCCATTATACAGGTGGCCAGTTGATATTTGACTTGGCTCAGTGTTGCAGAGGATATCTGAGTTCAACCCAAATACCCCATGGCCCAAACTTTAAGGTGTGGTGATACTGTGTGTTTTTAACCAGGCATCAAGAGATTCAAACGGTTTTGCCAGCAGGTTGAAAGTAGTCATTTTAAGAAAAGCTTCAGAAAAATATATTTCAATTATTACTCACAAGCTGTTCTCTGAAGTTCAAGGATATTGGCATTACCTATTAAGTCTGCAGAGTGAAAACTGATCAGGCTGAGATGGTGGTGTTAGCAGTCACGTTAGTGGCCTGGGCTGTCTTTTGAGTCCTGAGCTAGAGAGGTATGCATATAAAATAATCTAAAGATAAACATGAACTATTTTAGAAGAGGTGATATAAATTGCACTGCATATACACATGCACAAAAATAGCTCCCGTAGCTGAATGACCCTGTCTGTAACAAAATACCAGGCTCTTTTGACCAGCCAGTGAAAACACAACATCCTTAAGCCTCCTGACCTTACTTTAAAAATAACTTTGAAACATTTTGTTGATCTATGAAAGAGCAACATAGCATCTAACACCTATGAGTTATTGATCTCTCTTCTAAAATTAGGGACCTCTAACCTAGTGGCTAATATAGCACTCTGAAAACTTGCTGCCAGGTAATATCAAAGGCAGCTGCCTAAGCTATGGGGACTGTCACTGGTTTGCCTGCAGTGGATATTAACAACTAATCAATTTACAAAATGACAATAAACAATTATGAAAAAAACAGAATAAAAATCTATGGATCTCTCTATGAAAAATAAATATCTAAAACCTAATACTCCTGTGAAAACATAGCACTTGCAACCTGTTGACCCGGTCAGAAAGTGTTTTAAAATTCACATAACTCCCATGTAATATCCCCTTTCCCCAAGGCTGAAATTCCAGGCCAGCAAGCCTGGAGGAGGTACCTTTTAACTAGGGCAAATCAGCTTTCCCTCTTGAAATACTATGCGACATCTGTCATGCCATCTGATGACCCACAAGTAATTTAAAGAAATTAGTGTCTATACCTTTGAGTTTCTTTCCTCATTACCAAAAAATCCACTGTCCTTCTCCATCCCTACCATTTTCAGTTATGAAATGAAGATTGTTTACCTGCAAAAACTATTCCCCATGTGTAAAGCCACAAATACCCTGCATGTTATTGGACTCTGCAAATTCATAGGGGATGGAAATAGCAGCCAGTATTATATTAACTGGACTAAAACTTGAATGATCTCCTATGGGTGCCATGAAAACCTTCCTGAATTTATAGTGCCTTAGAAATGGCAGTGGATACAGGAAAGAGTCCTCTGTACAAAAACCAGATTCATAAAGGAGCCTATGCCTTAAAGTAGAAAGCTGTCATTTTAAATCATCTGGAAATTGAATTAGCATGTACTGCTGGAGATTAGCTGTTATTTATAAAGATACTATCAGGGCTTAAAATACAAGGAAGTGAAAGATATTAATTATCTTCCTTTAAATTAGTTCAAAAATGTAGAAAGGAGAAGTGTTTCCACTAAAAAAAGAGCTACCTTTTGCTAATAGCAGAGAATTCAGATATGCACCAAGCTTGCCAGACCTCATTTAGTTTTCTTTCTGAAGACCAAATTGCAGTTTGCCTCAACAAAAATAAAGAGCTGCCCCTCAGGATCACTATCTACTTTATCATAAATGGGGTTTTGATCTTCAGTTTGCACAAGCTTGCTTTCTTCCTGGAGTTCGGGCTCCTTCTTACTTATCCTTTGCACAGCACTAAGAAATAAAGGTGCTGTATAAGGTGGGCCTTATATCTTTTTGGAAAAGACTTCAACTGCCTCTCAATTCCTGCATCAAGCTTAAAACTCCCAGAGTTAAAATTCCGTGGCTGTCACTTGCAGGTTATTGCTCTGTCAGACTCACTGTTCCCTCACACTCCCACTTCCATGTTCTCCGTGCAGGCTTTTATGCATATTCCAGTGCTCCTGGCCCATATTTCAGCCTCATATGAATTACTACAAAGGCTAACTCACAAGGCTGCAGCAGCTTTAACTTAGCATGAGATAACTGAGCAAGAGAGAACAAGGAAAACTTCCTGGTTTAAATTAAACACCTTCCTTTGCTCCCCAAGCTTGCATAATGCCAGCCAAAAGACATGCATAGAGAGCACGCTCCTCGGGACAGGAGTCATCTTTGTGACTTCTTCATGGTAAAGATTTAAGCATAATGCTGTTAAGGAGAGAGAAAAAGAATGCCAGCATTGGGCACGATACGGTTCAGCTGGTACTGTACTACCTGGTCTTGAAGATGAACAACACTCCAGGCATTCAGCTTTACAACCCTAAAATGACAACCTCCATATCCCATTATCCTCCTGAAGTCTGATACCAATTTACAGCCCAAGGCAAGAAAAAAAGTTAACCTCAAGATTTACAGATACCAACACAACAGGGCTCTGAACTTGGTGAGGGTCCCTAGAGTCTGTTACTTTCATACAGCTAATAATTTAATAAAACCTGCCTACAACTATCTATTTTTTTGCCTCCAGAAGCAGTTGGATAAACCAATGGCTTCTGTAACTTTTCCCCCTTTTTTCTTTCTGTTGGATAACAGCCGTTTGGCAGAACAGAGACGATGGATGGGATTTTCTCCAGGATCATGACCCGGAGCTGATCAAAGAAGAGAAACGGGAAGAAGTGGAGGAAGAGATCAGAGTGCAGGTATGCTTACAATAGTAAGAGGACACTAATAATGTGCATTGCCTCTGTATATTTCTCTACAGCTGTAAGAACTGGCCCTGGCATAGACCTTACCTCCTTCCAGAGTCCCTACTATCTGTTCTTTACTTTAACACTTGTTTAGCTGAACATTTGTCTGAGGTGTGGTGACAGAACAGAAGACTTAGAAAGATTCAACTGTGTCTGTCTGGATAGGTTGATGAATTGATGCAACAGAAACTGGAGAATCTCAAACTGGCTGTAGATGGAGAGAAGAGCAACAAACAGAAAAAAGGAAGAAAAAGTGAAAAGGTAAGAGCAGCCGTTTGGGAGAATTCAGGGTAAATATCAGTTCTCTGCCCAGATACAGTGGTATTCAGTGCAAACCCTAGCCTCACAGATACCAACATCAAAACATCTACTTTAAACATTTACTGATCTTAAGTCAGAAGCATTTAAAAATCTATTCACCTGTGGCTTTTTTAAGGGCCTTTTCCTTTAGCTATTATTATTCCTTAACCTTTATAAATATTGCTTAGGACAAGCTGAACTATTCCAGAGATAAATCATTACAAGAGAGATCAGATTTTCAAGAGGGATACACACCCTCTTGAAATCCTCTGATCCAGTTAACCAGGAAAATCCAAGCAGTCCCTCTCTTTAAAGTGACAGGTTCAGATTAATAGTCTTTCATGGAAGGCATATTTGGGTGTCAGTAAGTTCTCCAGCTGCTGTATGTTTTCCTTCTAAATGAGGACCGGTTAATGTGTTTCAAAACGGTTCACCAAAAAAAAAAATTCACTTTTAGTGTCTTGGTGTAACCTTTCATTACTTCTAACAACACATAGATTGTGTACAGCCAGGTACACATTGTTTCATCTACTACTACTGTTTAATAGTACAACTTACTATTGAAGTGTTTGGGGACTTACAATTAAGCCAGGTTCATCTGAGCATATAAAGTAGGTTAAGACACATACATTATTTTAATGTGTTACCCACTGAAACACAGCACATGTCATGTTCACATCTAGTTTCACAGCATTGCCTATGCAGAATTCCACAGCTCATGGCTCCCTGAATTCCTTACCCAAGCATTTAAACTATAGATCATGTCAGTGCAAAATAACTCAAAGCTTACAGACCCTACCATTCAATCAGCAGATCCACTTAAAATCCTCAGGGCAAATAGCCAACTCTAATCTCATGTTGTATTTCATTTCTATAATCCCTTTAACATGCAAATACTTGCTGTTGCAGTACTTCTACTCAAATTATCTTTAAAAATGGTCTTTCACCTGACAAAGGTGCAGGGGCAGTTTAATAACACAAGACTGGAGCGACTCTGAAAACTGATACCAATTGGATTGCTAAATCTGTTTCAAAAATAGGGAGGCTTAAGATACACAGACAAAAGATTACAACAGTCTTCCCAAAGTTGTCATGGGCAGATACATTTAAATCAGCTGGTCAAAACTTCTTCTAACTATCACATTGGAATTATAAAGCTTTATGTTAGGGTTGGTTTTCTTCCTTCAATATAGTATTGGAATAGGTTTGGGTGGAGGTGTTTTCCCAAGTTGTGCCAGTAGCTTGAGAGAATAATGGAGGGGAGAAGAGGGAAAAGAAGTACTAATTAAATATTACTAAATATTTTCTCTGAAAAAAAAATCAGTTCTATTTTAGGGGTGGGGAATGGAAGGAAGTATCCAGTATTAGTCAAAACACATCTTTCCTATGCAAAACAATTTGAAATGTCTAATTGCCATTAGCAAAGGCTATTTCTAATTAGTATTTGCATAAATATCTTGGTCCGTAAACCAACACAATGTTTGTATACCTCTGCACACAGACTTCAGATCTGCTTTATGAAAATCTGGCCTAGATAACAAGAACAACATGAGCTGAAAAGTTTTGGAAGCAGCATATTAATTTGTCATTCAGCAAAAATCTTCTAGTTTTTCAAGGTGTGTGTTACCACATTCCAAGTCCCATACATCTCCCCTCTAATTATGCAATGTGAAACAGTGGGTTTGGATTCTGATTGTAACCACAAACAAGTCTGGAGCACAACATAAAACTTCTTTTCTCCCCAAAGGGACACTCTGCAAAGAAAGAAGGATTCAACATTCTTCAGAGAATACAAATCTTTGTCTGCACTCTGTCAGTGCAGAATGGGTAGCAAGGGTAATTTCCTTAAGTAAACTCTTAAAAGTAGAGTGTTCTGTCTGCAGGTTGTTACCCCAAATTCATGGTGCTACATTTGGCCAACCCCTCTGTTGTAAGAAGGGGTTTCTTCTGCTTTCTTTGCACAGTAGAACTAGGGGGTTTTTTTGTTGTTAGGGAACAGTCACTACCCAGGTGTGTACAGGATGGATGTCCTCTGCCTCTTCAAGCACAACTTAGGATAAATAGTTTAGAACTTAAAAAAATTCTCCCAAGTCCATATTAAAAAAAAGATCTACCTGATCCACAGGAAATAATTTGAGTTTGAAATCCTGTTTGGAAGTCCCTTTTGTGGGGAATTCAGCAAGGATATTTTGGAATTGGACTCTAAAGGGAAAGCATATGGAAGCTAATTGCTCCCTCCCAGTGTTGCAGATGACTCAGGTCTTAGATAAACAAAATTTGACAGCTCTAGACATGTGTAGGCCACTCCTTTATTTCCATGCACTGTACTTTATAGGCTGAACTTTATCACTGGCTCCCAAACCTTCAAATACCACTTAATATTAAAAGCGAACATGTAACCCTATCAAGAATTGCTCTTACTGCCCCTCAGATAAAAAGCTCAATTGCCACCTTTGTGGGAGGATCATTTCAGGTAGAAGGACAAATTGCTTTTCTCATTACAGACCATTAGGCTGATCTGGAAATACCTAAACTAAGTAGATCGCACCTAATATGCAACACGCCACACCACTGACTTTTGAGGCAGAGATCTCATATGCCTGTATCAGTGTGGGAAGCATGTCACCCCACAGACTGTCCCACTGTTATTTGTCCTTACAGTCCAGCACTGATAGCATACATAGTACAAGTTTCCTTGTTAAGAGACACCCTGTGCTGCACTGATTGCTCCAGATAGCTCCTGGTCTAATGACTGTCAGAGAAGATGGGATAAGGATACAACAGAAACAAAGTGATGTGGTTCAGCTCTGCTGCAATAGCATTTATCTTCACTATGAACAGTGGCAGCTTGTCATCTGCCCAGCCATGTTTCAGCACACTGGGATTGTAAGCACCTGTGTAAAGGCAAGCTGAGGAAAGATATGAAGGGAGATTGCCTGATATGGCATTGGTGTCTAGGAAGGCTGGCAAAGAAGTGTCAGAAGGTCCAAGTCTCCACCCAGCCTAGCTGGAGGAGCCTGTTGTAAAGGACCTGAAGTGAAAGAGAAAAGGCTAACATTTTCAGAGGTAATTTATTTCTAAAAAGTTGGTGGCATCCTCATGCCAGTGCAAACTTTTCTTAGTGAAACGTTGTTCTGAGCCCACCCCTGCCTGCTGATAACCCAAGCTTCTAATTTGGGTGGCTCAACACAACCCACCAGTTTTACAAGTGTTTCTTCTAGATGGATGCCATGTACCAGAGGGCTGAGCACCCAAGGGTATTTGGGAATCCGCAAGTACTCCACTGCAGACCTGGCTTCTTTAAACTGGTTTTGCACCCAAAGTAAGAGCTGACAGATGAGCCTTGCAGTTACTGACCTGGAAGTTACATGTGAATGCTTATCAGTGCTTTTTATCAAGCCTGTTGTGCTGCTTTTCCTGCTCTGCTCCCATAAGGATTTGCTTCCAATCCAACTGCAGGTAAAGCAACCCATTGTAAATGAACACACCCACACATACACAAAATTCAGAAAAAAACAGAAGGAGGAGACATGGGAACCTAAGTGTGTAAAAGTTGCTTTGAAATAGGCCTTGCTAGCATCTCAACCCAGCTTTGGATATCCCTTTTTAATGCAGCCAGGCAGAAGCAGCATTAAAAACCACAAGAGGTTAACTATAGCAATTAACTGTGTTAAGAATATTGACCTCAGTCTAAAGACTTGATAAGAGCAAAGCCATAGTGAGTAAAGCCAAAAGGCAAGCTGGGTCAGAACTGAGGAAAGGCTAGGAGTGAGGTCAGTGATTCACAGTCATTGCTGGATTTTCTGCAGCTGATGGAGATTGCTCTCAGCCAGCTGTGGGGGCTGTAACCTCTTTGGATGCTGTAGCTGAACCGAAAAGGGATCACAGATTAGAGCCCCTCATTTAGCAAGTGCCTAATAATCAAGTGGGAACATCTTTGTCTAAGGACTTTTTCAGTACAAGTATCAGGAGCTGCTCTTTATATCTTGGCATTACCAGAAAAGACTTCTCAGTCCAGAGCAGATGCACACACAGTGCAAATCTGCACTTGCGCAGCCTCCCATCCGAGCACTACACATGGTCTAAGGAATCTGCTCAAATACTTCATAGACTGTTGCTTATACACTGTCATTTCCCTTAAACCACAGGAGTACTTTTCTCTCTTTACTTCTCCACATACCTGTGGGCAGCTGATGGCAGCAGGACTTGTATGATCACAGCCAAAGGGTGACATAGATCCTGCAGTTCCAACATGGAACAGTTCCCTCAATGCAACATTTTGACTACCCTCTCCCTGCTGGTGCCAGAGACACTCTGCTCTGGAATCTGGTCTGAAATCACGTCTGTGTTTGCTTGTAGCAACCTCTGAGCTACTCAAAACATTTTCATGAGCCCACACAGCAAGACAAGACACCACACTGAGCATGGAAAAGAGTCTTCTGTCATCTACCAACTAATAACTAATGCAGTTCACTACATGTGACTTACCAAAGCAGAAAATAACCAAGTAAATGGATGGCTACACAGAAGCTAGACTGACATTTCAGAGATAGAAACAACGAGATTTCCATTATAAATGACAAGTGTGTTTACATTCATTAAACATTATCATTTTCTAAATAAAAGCAGTTCCCAGTAAGACATTTTGGATGAAAGCCATTGTCTACAATTCGTATTTCCCCTTATCGCATCTCTGTTTGCCAAATTTCCCATAAATGCTGATGTTAATTAGAAAAACACATTTTTCCCCTGCATAGTTCATTTTTGTTTTGCTTTTCAGTTACTTTATTGGTGAAGCTGCCTTGAGGACAATACCAGTTGGCCAATAAATTCAACATATGCTTAGTGTCTTTACATAGGTAGAAACTGTCTTTTCTTCCCAGTCAGACCCCATGATATGTAATTTCTAGCTTGTTGGAAGAAAGATTAGAGACAAAGCTGGAGAAACACCAGAAATAAACTGCTGACAGTCTCAATATTTCCTCAGTTGTTAAAACAGCATGGCAAATTCTTTGTTCTTCCTATTCCTTTTCTTTAAAGCAAAACGCCACTGGCACATTCTAACAGGTATTTGCTGACAAGCTTTTTTTATGTAAAGAAACCTAAGGTGTAGTTCTGCAGATAGTTTCTTGCATTATTCTAATCCAAAACTGAAAAACATCACCTTTTCCCAGTTATCTTATCCATATAGTTTCTGGGTTTAATTTACATTTTCATCTGGATTATCTTTGTTGCACTGTAAACAGTAGTAGGCAATTGAACCATAGGTTATTTACATTGCAACTGTCCTTGAAAACTTACAATTGATGTATTTATGAACATTGCTGATCCATTCTAGGAAAAAACCCAGCATTGTCCAGATAACTGGCTAGGATTTTTTTTAACTTAATAACATTGCCTCTAAAGCTGTGCAAAAGTATTCACTATTAAAAAAGTAAACTATTGTGTTCCCAGGAAAGCAAACAAACTTTTGGAAATAAAAAGCTGTCTTGATCAACTAAGAATTTAAGCACGTGCTTAAATTTAAGCCATTGAAGAAATCCCACAGTGCACAAGTGTTGCTGCATAACTAGTTCAACTGAAGTAACGCTGAAGTACTTTGCAGAACTTAAGTATGGACACCAGTGGTGGACACTAACATGGGTTAATGATGCCTTCCCCACTGCTAACTATCCCTAACCATATTTATGGCTTGTGAGCTGTAATTAATGGAGGGGCTTGACATTATTGATTCATATCTTTCTTATTTACATTATCCATGGGTTTTTTTGAAGTATGTAAAGAAACTAGTCACAAGTCAAAATCCTCCCATAGTGAAAGTGCGGTGAAAATATCAAGAGAAGAGCAGGTCATGTTTTCCTGACCTCTTCAAGCTTCTTCCCTGAGGCATTAGGAAAGAGAAGGCGGAAGGATGTCTAATGGTTAGGAGGCTAGCTGGAGACTCAGGAGACTCTGATTTCAGGTCCTGGTCCAGCTGTAAGCACCCTGCATGACCCTCAGGGAAGCTGCTTATATATTTTACCCCAGAGTAAAAAAAAAGCATGATCAGTCTCTGGAGCAGCTACTTGGACTCCACACCCTTTTCCTTCCTGCTTCCCTCTCATGTAAGGGCCGTACCCACTCAACCAGGGTCATACTCCAAAAAGGAAGGAGAAGAGTGTTCTCCTGGGGCAAATGACCGTGGGATTTTTTTGAATGCAACCTCTACTGGAAGGAGCAGGACTTATTGCTTTGAACACTCATTGTGGAGGTACACAGGCTCCCCAAGCAGCTATATTCTAGAAGGAAGCAACATCCACCAGTTTACTTCATGCAGAGTCCAGTCCAAGAGCACCTGCCGCAGGATCTGCATGAGATTTGTAGGCTGGACACAGCTCCTCAGCCTATAGTGCTTCACCTCTCCTGTGCCTTGGTGAAACACTTATAAATGGGAACATCTCCTGTGTTTTTATGAACTGGGACATGACTTCCTTCCCTCAGGACATTCAAGGATATGACATTTCCCTTTGGGTTCCTTCAGTAACAGGGGCCACATCCAAACACTGAAACATTTTTTATTCTGGCCCTCACTTTGCTTCATATATACATATATATATATATCTGTATTAATGTCACTAATTCTAGCCTGTTTTTGTGGTCCTCAGAAAAAAAGGGCAACCATGAGGAAAAAGATACCAGAGATGGAGGAAGATCTAACTCCTGACAGGTAAAGAGAGGACCTGTTTGCCTGAGATTCTGACAACGAGAGACTGCATCCACTTTGTATTAGATATGCTGTCAACCCTTCTAGTTTCTAATTACGCAAGGAGCATCTCAACATTGTTATGCTTACCAGCATCAGGAGCCCTACTACAGATAAAACCTTTTTATTAACAGCTATAAACATCCATAAAAAGCCTAGATGATAAAAAAACTTCCACAAACTTGAAGCACATACACTTTAGCTAAAACCTTTTTTGCATTCCCAGTGAACACTACAACTTGCCCACTGTCCCTCCCCAGTTGATGGCTTCACAGCACCAACAGCAACAAAACACTGCTTTAATGGCACACACTACAGACCTTGTTTCCCCTCCCCGCCCCCCCCGCCATCTCCAACAACTCATACAAATTAAGATCCCCATTCTGCAACAACACACTACTTGAGCCAGTGTCCATTAACTTCAGTCAGGTTAATTCCAGTATGCAAAGCTAAACACATGTAACATTTAGGCAGGATACTGGCCCCAGGTGCCTCTTTCCCATCCTCTCTGCAGGAGCAAAAGCACCTGGCAGTTCTGTTGACCATCAGATTTTCCATCTCAGCTGAAGCCTGGCAAGGGAGGCTGCACACAGGCCCCTGTACTCTATAAATCACCCTTCACATCTTAGGTGAAACATACATGTCATAAATCAGTCTTATTTATCAGTAAGAGTTCTGTCAGACCTGACTATTTGTGTATCCTTGCTTTTTTAAGCACCCCTATTCTGTTTGGGGGATTTGAGATTATTTCTTCTTTTGACATTCCATTTTCAGTGAGCTCGTGATGCATTCACTGATAAGCTGGCCATTTTTCACCTGTACACATAATACAGACACCTACACAGAGGTATCACTGCTGGGACCTGCTGACCCAGCAGCAATACAGGGCAGGAACAGACCCAGCTCCCAGGGGAGCAGGGCTGCAGAACAACATGAAGACACACAATCAATTACTGCAGGAGGAAGCACATGGGATTCACCCCACAAATCCATTTCTACAAGACGTGCACAGCAAGACCTGGACTAGATCATTTGGGTGCTTGCACTACACAATCAGTCAATGATCTCTTTACCTGCTTTAAAATATAAAACCTCTCTAAGCAAATATTTAAAATAAACTCGTCAGATTATAACAGAGCATGACGTCTCTTACAAGAACAGTGTCAAACAAGTATGCATATATTCTGTGCATTTAAAATTACTCTTGCACATACCTGCTTCTTATAAACAAACTTAATACAACATACAGCCATTTAGGAGCACAAGCTTTATAGTAGCTGGCTTTTAATCATAGTTTATGTGGCATGTTGGCTCCAATGCTTTGCTCTTCCCTGCTGAGCAAGGAAGGAGGAAGGATTTCAGAAATAACCAAGAAAAACTCAGGTTCATCTCATTTTTGAGATGGTGGAGGGGGCACAGGGAGCTTTAGTCAGAGACTGATCACATCACGCTTACTTGAGGGAGACTCAGGGCATGCATCGTAAAGCTTGCACAGTAAAAATAATAAGATAGGAAAAGTGGAAGTCATGCTCCCAACAGAACTGTCAGGTTAGTCCCATTCTACCTTCTGCTTGTTTTATGATGCATACTCCAACATAAAATCACTGAGAATGAAAGCAAGAGTCAGAGTGGCAAAATCAATGCTGTTGAAGGTGCGTTAAATTTTGTATTTCCTTATTGTGACTGCTGTACTAATTGTGCCACTAACACTGCATAAACACAAAGCTTCCCAGCTGAAATGGAAGAGAGCTGCAGACCTCAAATTATATATATGGTTTTATTAGCCAGCTGAGAGTTACTATTAAATATTTTTATTGTAGCAATACCAGAATGTCCCAATTAAGATAGGTGACAAAGGCAAAAAAAGCTCAGATATTGAAGGGAAAGGATGCGAAAAGTACACAAACAGGGAAAGACCTAAATAGCTTCAAATCAATGTTGTTTACACTAACAATGTAAGAAAAATTTCCAACAGGCTTATTCATTTTCTGTAATTCTTGAAGCAGTATCAATCTGTAGAACCCAGAAACGTCATTGAAATTAATATTTAGTTAGAACTCCAAAAGAGAGACTAAGGAGAACATCCACATCAATAGAAAACTGGATACAAATGTAAATGTATTAAATCCTCAATTACCAAGAGCTATTTCCAACCACTAATGGAGATAAGAAGAAACTGTTCCTCTGGAGAAGTTATGCTACAGTTTCTACTGTATGTTTTTAGCTCAATCCTCCTTTGGCCAGCATCACCCTACCACTGCAGTAGATGGACCACTGGATGCTCCGATGGAGTTATTCCCAGTATGTTCCTGATGAGATCAGGCTGTCTATTGCAAACATACTAAATCCCAGGAAGAATTAATGAATTACTACTAATTGGAGAGCTAAGTGAATAGGTATAGTAGTGTTAGGATTGCTATTATTATATAATTTAAAAATAATTTCCCAGTAATTGATATTAATGAATGAGTCTATTACACAAGTCATAACTGATCTTGCATCACCTGGAAATGGGTAATGGAACTGGTGCGAGATGGAGCCATGCGGTGTGCGAGGTAATAAAAGATACTCCTTGCCATAACGCAGGAAACTGTACTTATTGATTTCATATTGATGGAGCTAATCACCTTTACTTCTGAGCTACAAAGTACATTTATAAAGCTGAGGAAGCATAACAAATTCTGAAGCTAGTTCACGTATCGAAGGACTACGCTTTTATTTACAGTCCCCTAGAATTTCTGAGTGATGTCTCTTGTCCATAGGACCATCGATTCTCTGTACAGAGAACTAGTGGAAGAAGGATTACTAATAAAAGCCAAGACTGTGAATCTCTCCGATTATGTTGGTAAAGTACACATTTTACAGCTAATACAGTTTTTAGTCTAACCAAATCTCCAGCCATTCAATGTTCACTGACCCCTATTTCCAGTCAAGAGTAATTACACTTTCAGGACTTTCCAACTTTAATATCTAAAGCCATGTATGCAAATCAAGTCTGTTTCTGCAGGGTGCTTAGTACCTTTCACTTCTGCTGCTGAAACCAGGACCTGTTTGTAGAGTTGATGCTTAGCTGCAAGCACTAACGCCTGGAAGCCTTGAATATTTTTGGATGTCACAAACCACTCTGAGGTGAAACAGGACATCCTTTAAGGAGCACTGGCCAGGCACTGGCAAGACAGTGCAGGTGTATCAGACTAGGGGTCATAGTCCATCCAGAATATTTCCCAGAGAACAGCAAAAATCATACCATCAGCATTTGTTCATTCAGCAGAGAATACCAGCCGCCTTCACCTCCACCTCCCTGACTGCCCCTGAACTTTGAGCAGCGCTTTGAGGCATATCTGGCCCTTGATTTGAGTAAGACGTGTCTCTGCCTAGTTCTGCATTTCATAGTCTTCTTGCCCAGTTTGTTACCTGCAGCTGCAGTCAGACATGCTTGCCCAGGCTCTACACAGAAAAAAACCCACTTGCAGGCTTCACAGGGGTCTGACACCATCTCTAAAAGCATTCAGTGACATACAGTAAAGTCACAGCAACCTTAGCAGCAAAAAACCCAAAATTCAGTTGTTTCAAAGACCACCATTATTTGTATTTGCAGACATCTAGAAGGCACAATGCCAGTTGCTGTTAGTATAGTATGTATCCAAGCCAGAAAAGCTGGATTCTCATGCACCACCTCTAAATGCCATGTTTATATAAACTCTTAGAAGAGAAAATCATTGCTTTCAGAGTCTTTGCCCATTCTGTTGAAGGCTGAATTAACAAGTATTCAATCCATAATGGAAGATTTTCATTATTCCTTCATTCACCCAACCAGTACCATCAAGGTCACTTTTGTCCAACAAATATTCCCTACTACAGATGTTTTGAAAGCATATCTTAGCCAGTGGATAATAATTAACAGCTGGTAACATCAAACTTGGAAGCAGGCCCTGATTGCTTTGGGCCATCTTCCCTTGACCCCAAGATTTGAAGCCTTGGCTCCTCTGCAGCATAGAGCTACACAAGGGCTGCTCCAAATTACACTAGGAATATTCACTTCCCAGCAGCAGAAGGTGTTGGGCACAAAATGCAGAGCCTAGTGACGCTCATCTGGCTGCCTACATCCATGCCAGGTCCCCCACATGTCCCAGCACAGGTGCTGGCCCATGCAGACCAGGCAGCAAGGAGGTGGCCCAGACTGTCAAAGCCAGCTCTTCTCTGCTCAAAACTCAGTCATGCTTCTTGAGCTGCCAGAACAAGATACAGAAGGCCTAGGATTTGGACCTAACTTTTCTTTCGAATACCAAAGAATCTTCCTCTTTAAAGGTTCCAAGGACACAGTCAAAGCCTGCAGAAAAATAAGTATCAGCCCTGTAAAAGCAGAGCAGATGAAGTCTAAGGAAGGTCACTCACTCCCAGTTCCTGGGGAAAGGACAAAGAGTGGAATTGTGCTACACAGCGAGTAAAGGCACCAAGATGTCCCCTCTCTATGACAAACTGACATCACTGAACTAATTTTCTTGGTGACCTTATCTAAATTAGTGAGAGAATATCCACTGTGATTTATGTTCAGTTGCAATTAAACCCTTTGATGCCTTCTAATTAAATCTGTGAAGATTAATTCCTATCCAGTTCTTTTGATTTCTCCTTAAATAAAAGATAAAACCTGAAATGAATTTTATTCTTCAGAGGGGAGGGGGCAGTTTCACCAGGGCTTGTCTGCCTTTTTGCCCCCAAATTACAACTCCACTTTCTCTCTTAACCATTGCTAATTTACCTCTGCTCCAGAGAGCTCTAGTGTTCTCCCTTTTTATCTCCAATAAAACACAGTACAGTTATTTTTCAATAATATTCACCATAACAACACGTATTTTATGCTAAAAAATAATCATTGACTACATTGTCACAACTAGTTTTCTTGCTTGTGGCCCATCCTTCTGGATCTTTGTTCTCTAACATGTCTTGTATATGGACTTTGACAGGGCAAGCAATGCGATTATGGCTCTGTAACAAGAGCTGAGGCAAGATTAGATCCTTTCAGTTCACGTCAGGGATTTTTAGTTTTCTTTGGGTAGTTTTGTGGAGGTTTTTGGTTTTTTTTTTTTTGAACAAAAAAGGTGAACTGCAAAGCAAAAAGCCCCACCAAATCAGGTGACACACTTAAATGTCTAACATAGCAAGAAGCTGAGATGTGATGCAGCCAGGGGAAATGCTTGTTAAAATATCTTTTCCCCCTTTTAGAAATCCTTTCAATAGGGCTTGGTTCACTGGGATTCCAGCCCCGCAGAATCCCAAATCTGGAGATCCTTTGCCAGCAGCGTGATTTATGGTGCTACTAATTATTCTTCTCCACAAAGTTTCTTTAAAAGGTTACTCGAGACAGACTGCTCTGCTGAACGCCTTCCACAGTCTGGAAGGGAAAGTCCACAGTGTGCTTAACTTCATTTTACTTTGCAATTCACCTTTCAGATTTCTCAGGGCCACATTCCACAACAATATTGCCCTGCTTGAGTCCCTATCCCTTGACAGTACTGGGTTTGCTGAGAGCACGTTTTATTGGTATTCTATGGTAGTTTTTCATTCCTTGAGTTATGCATTTTATAACAATGCAGTGTCACGTTTATTAAGCCCATGCTTCCTCCCTACAGGCGAGTACAGCTATCTGGGGACCACACTTCGTCAGGTAGATATAGAGCCGATGCCCTCTCTCGCAGATGTCAGACAGCTAATAGCACTGTATGGAATATTGCCATTAGGTAAGAGCACAGCAAAAATTACTAGAGGGCAGAATACAATGGCTTTGCTTCCTGTCAGTAACATGCATTTTTACTGGCTTTGACAGGGCTTGATTAATTGTAATCTAAAGCATTTTGCAGTATAATTGTTTTTCAATTAAGCCTTCTGAGTGAAGACCATATCATTTTAATAGTGCATAAAGGATCTTGCACATGCTATTGTCAGGTATTGCATTTCCATGCCATCTCTGTTTGCATGTTAACAGTTTGTGAATGGCAGCACATAAAAGGAAATCACTTGGGAAAGATAATAGCTAAAACAAGCTCCAGTGATCAAAATTAATCAAGTTAAGGGAAGGGCTAAGGTTGCAATTTACCTTTTACAAGCTGGCTAATGTTACTCAGTACTAAACAATGCAATCATTTAAGGAATTAGTCTGAATACATTTCGTACATCAGAGAGAACACTTTTTAAATGCCCTTGCAGTTTTAATGCCAGACTTAGCCAATATCTAACAAGGCTTTGCTAGGTTAGGTTGTTTGCTTTTAATACAAAATCTATCCCATAATCTACTTGGGAACAGCATTAAGCCAAACTCTAGTGATTGCAAGAAGTGCATCTCTCAAGGGCTTCTGCTTATACTTTGCTTGCATCCTGATTGGATTTAGGGGAGATTTTAACTAGGCATATCCTCCCCCAGGCTGTGTCATTGTCTGCTCATCCCCTTTATAGGGCAAAATAGCTGATGTCTCCCTGCCTCACATTCTGGCAAATGGAGCAGAGATGACACAGAGCTTCTGCTTTTCTGTCCCCTTTGCACACCGTCCAGAAGGACTGGTGCTCAGGCTGTTCTGCACATACATGCTCTGTGGCTCTCCTCGGGCTCCCCCTGTCCCCAGAATTGGGCTCAGTGTGTTGTAGAAGGCTCAGTGCAATAGTGTGCAAGTCTGCTTCATTTGGGTTTCAGGAAGAGCAGAGTGCTCATTTCATCCTACAGCTCAGTCTGAAGAGTCAGGTTAACAAACAGGGTGCTAGCAGCACCCCACCTTCAACCTAGATGGGGCTCTTCATATCTCAAACACTCTCAGCTGGTTTTGGGTAAACCCTCAGGGGTTGGCTGCAGGTTTGACCACAGTCAGCTGAGAGGGCTCAGCAGTTATCCCTGTCTGCACCAACTGCAATGTGGTGTATCACATATAACTCCTCCAAGGTTATGTTTTAACACCATCTAGTCTAGTGAAATCAAGCCCCAAGACACCCCCCCAAGGCAAGAGGAAAGAGAACCCATAAATTTTCTGCCATTTATACAATTGGTTAAAAATCTAGGGAAAAGAGACCCTGGACTAGTTAAACAAACAATATATTTGCAATAGCCATTTGAAAAATGCCTCCAAGTGAAAAAAAAAAAACTTGCACGAGCCAAGAAAAGGCACAGGAATGGTTTCACCTTTTGGATGATATGTTATGGATGACATTTTACTTAATTGGGCTCAGAACTAGTTAATAACTATATAATTGTGTGTGCATAGAAGTGAAAGTTTTTCTCAAAATAGTCACCTGATTGTATCAAAGCTCCAGCTTAAGTGGCATTGAGAAAATTATAAGCAGCTGAAAGGAGAAATAACAGTAGAAGATATACTTCATCTTTAACCACAGAGTCGTCTTCTGCTCCCCTCATAATAAATCTTTGTGTAATAGTAATAGATTGGTATGGAGTGCCCAAATATTAATAAAGCCTGGGTGGCTGACAACTTCACTACATCCTGCACAGTGCTGAAATAATGGCATTCATCTTAGCACTCAGCTCATTGTCGTTTAGTTGGGATGTTAAACCATTAGGACACAGATAGGCAGCCTGATTTGATTTGTGTTTAAATACCATTCTTACCTAGCTGTCTCCCCTAACCTGAGGACCTCTTTTGGGCTAAGCCATAGGCTCCCTCTGCAGCCCATCACTTTTGGGGCTGGTTTCCCCAAGTCCCATAGTCTGATAGACACCAGTCTCAAAGACCTTCAGAAGTAGTGGATGTTCACATAGATTTTTCAAATCTTACTTTAACAACCACCACTACTGAGACAGGATGTTTTTAGGCATCAAGGCAGTGATGTTACTGGACTACGAGTGGGTATGGATAAAGCATTTGACATTTCCTGCTACTTCTATCTCTGGAGGTTCACCTGTACCTAATTCATACAGTGACAGAGCTGCAGGGAAAACAAGTTTTATCACCACCAGCCACCTAAATCTCCCTGTGGTTCTGTTTTCACAATGCAAGCATTTCTGCTAGGCTTTCCCCAGTGATGGAGCATATTTCTTACAGCCCAGAATGAGTTTACCTGGAGCAGCCATAGAGACAGATTTAGAAATGCTGAGCAGTCATCGCTGCTGGCAGAGCAAGTGAAGCATAGCAACCCTGGCGTTTTCATTTGCTCACCTGAATAAAATGAAGGGAACAGAAAAGGATCCTCCTTCTCCTAGCAGATATATCATACCTGCTCTGCAACGTGCAACTGCAATGTTCCAGACTGGGGAATAACATTGGCTCCTCTGCAGATACGCTAGCACTACACGCAGCAGGTATGCGCAGAGGGGGTAACAGCAGTGAAGGATTTTGGAGCAGAGCTAGCCTAAAGTAACGAACAGCCAGAGTCTCCAATGCTTACTGAACAGCAATAACATTTAAGAGGAAAAAATTACCCAAGAAAGGGAGGTGCATGCAGAAGTTAAAGGAGAGAAAATTAAACACATGGTAACATCTGTTTCAAAAGCACTGATAAACACAGCTCCAAAAGATCATCCCATTAGTTTGTTTTCTCTAAAGATGGGGAAGCTGGAAAGTGTCATTTCAGGCAGCAGGAAGGAGTTCTGCTAGTCCTACATGCAACATGAATCTGTACCCTTGTCCAACTGCAGAGAGTGAGGACCTGCTCTGACAACAAATGCAAAGCTTAAAGCCACAGGTACCTCTCCACCTCTGCCTGACAGCTGAGGGAAGGCAGTTGTCCCTGTGCAGAGCACCAGGCTTGTCTGTACACAGCCAGCAGCAGCAGTTCCATTTCAGTGCTCTGATCTTGTGTCCATCCTCAAAGATTTACCAGTGAGTTACTGCTCTTTTAGCTCACATAGATTTAGAGCTGAAGTTTGCCCATCAGAAAGTACAAATAAATGTGGTTGAGTTTTGCTACAAACAGGGATGTCAACTCAAGTGTGCTACAGTCACAGCTTTCATTGTACAGAATTAAAGAGCATTTGTGCCATATTAAGGAAACAATGAATTCCCATTATAAATTATTTACAGTCAATTAAAAAAGGAAGAATTACAGTCACCTTTATGGCAGACTTAAACGAAAGCAGTAATAGTGCCATATGACTTTTTACAGGTTCCCAAACAGTCCATGAGAAGGCTCCTTTGGTGAAAGCCTTGTTACTAGCTGGACCTGCTGGTGTTGGAAAGAAAATGTTGGTCCATGCCATCTGCACAGAAACAGGAGCAAACCTCTTCAACTTATCCGTTTCCAACATTGCTGGGAAATACCCAGGCAAGAATGGCCTGCAAATGATGCTTCACATGGTTCTTAAGGTACTGTGTTTTGTGTACTTCTCTACAAAGTTGGTTCAGTTCATTACACCTTTTGTGAAACAAATAGGGAATTGAATTGTAGTTCCTCCATACAGAGGAACACACACACCAGTCATACGAGGGCAAAGCTGCCCAAGGTCCAAAGGACTGCCAACCCAATTTGAAATTCCCTCCCTGCTTTCAAGTTTTCAAAACCACTTGTTGACAGGCAGTGTGTGCACTGCTGTAGAGGATTTAATGCCCCTTGAGAAATCACTCATGGTAGCCATATTTTTCACATTAATATTTTTGCAAACTTTGTGTTACCTTGAATATGAAAAGCATCATAGATAAAGGAAATTCTGTTCTCTATTTATATGCACATCAGTCAGGAATGCTTGCCATGCAGCATTTAATCAAATACTAGACTGGGGGTGGTCAAAAATTTCCTCTCTGGGACTGTTGCTGTAAAACAGTTCTCCCCTATACTACTCTCTGTTTACCTATCAGCAAGGATTCCCTCTTTTGAAAACCTAGTTCAGGATTACATTAGCAGAAATGTATGAGAAGTCTGGAAATGAAAGAAGGCATATGAACTGTGAAGAACATATCCCAAATCCTCTTCAGAAAAAAAAAAAGACACTATCCTGGCAGGATTTCTTCCACATTCTAAGCCCTCAGCATTTCTGCTAGGGAAGCAAGCTGGTAAACATTTCCAGATGAAATACTCTTAGAAAGAAAAAAAAAAACACAGCACATACGCTAGAAAAATCCAAATACAATATTTTTCTAGTGCCAGAGGCCTCCTAAAAGACTGAATTCAAATTGGCTTTCCCTGGGATTTATCAGATGTATTTTATTAAATCCAGTCTTATAGCAGGTTTTGTGACAGGTGCTTCCATCCCCAGAAAACACAGATTTCACAGTTAAAAGCAAAGCAGTCTCCAAGGATCCCACTTCTTGCTGGTCAGAGCAGTGCCTAAGGAACAGCGACAGCGCTGTGATCTTGCACCTTTGATGCCGTAACACTAACACTGGGTCTGGCACACTCTGACACGAGCTAGTGCCATTAGACTGAGCTCCCTCTGCTCTGCACATTTTACCCTTTTCCACTTAGTGTCTCTGCCCTCATCAATAGCAAAGCACATGTCTGCTGCAAGCACAGCACACACACCATCCTTTCCATCACCTAGTCCTTGCTAGAGCACAAGGCCTTTAAACACAGGAGAAAAAAAGGCAGCTTTTTTACTCCTATAGAAGGTTCCAGCTGAAAATATTAAGGATTTTTGTTTGCATGCATGTCTAGATATATAATAGATACAATAACTGGAACATACATAAAATGTGGGTGTGTATTAGGCATATGTAAGTGTAAGTATGGATACATGCTCATTATATATATGCACATAAGTCTAGATACAGGTATATAGAAACCCTTACATTTTTCCACATTACTTAACAAATGGAAACATTATCCAACACCTCCCCCAGAATTGTGGGGAGCAGTCCACGCTTACTGCTGTACTGTAGCTCTTACAAAAGAAGCAATGACACTTTGGTGAACCTCCATGAGTTACCAGGATGAATGTTGCTCACAGTCAATCACATGGAATAAGGTCTGTCCAGGCACTCGCTTATCAAAAGGTGACTTGTTCCAACTGCAGCAGCAGTACTGCTTCAAACTCTGCTCCTCTAACAACAGAGGAAATGACACAGCACAGAGTATCCTTTTCCAAGGGATACTTCATCTGCATGCTCATTTCTCTGCAAACTCATGTTGACATAGCACCAGCCTGTCTTAGCATCATTCAAATAGACTGTGCTCAGTTTCCATTCCCAATTCCCTTGGTTGTTTCACCTCTCTCCCTGCCACCTTCAATCCCCATGGCCAAGTCACTGATTTTCTCCAATCTGCTGCTGATAATTTTGACTCAGATTCTGTAGGTTCTCAGAGCCAGGCTGGAAGCAATCCTCCATCCACACAGCATTTCCCCTCTGCAGTTACAATCCCTCTTTCTTTGGTCTTGACAATGCCAAATGTGTCATTTTCCCTGTCTCTGGAAACTCCTAAGTCCCTGCCACAGCCGGCCACTCCATTTGTCCTACCATCAGTTGCTGCTTCTACAACATCCAATACTCCCATCCAGTATCATAACCCTGCACCTAGGATGGAGTAACTCTGCGCAACAGCACAAAGAGGTCCAGGCTGTAGCCCACCAACTAGACAGCAGCTTTGCAGGAAAGGACTGGGGGTTCTTCACATCAGCAAGCTGAACATCAGTAACAGCCTGTCCATGCAGCAAAGTCAGCCCCATGCTGGCCTGTATCAGAAAGAACATAGTTAAGCATTTGAAACAATTAATTATTCCTCTCTGTTTGGCTTATGAGACCACAACCAGATACTGTGTCCAGTATAGGACTACCCTGTAACAAGACAGGCATTGACAAGCCTGGTACAGAGAACAGAGCCTGGACACCATGGTGAAAAAGTTCTGGTGTAAACACATTTGGATTATTTTAAGACTACAACAGAGCAGCACATACAAGCCATGAAAGCAAATGGTATCCCGCAGCTGACATGTAGTGTGTAATATCCACAGCTCTCAGTCTACTATCTGACACACTGTAGTACACCTTGTTAAAGTGCTTTGCACACCATTGATCACCAAAAGATTCACCACATCTCCATGATCAGACACTTTTGGTCATGGTTTTTGCTAATGGCAGCTGTGACTGTTGTCAAGCAAGCTTTCTGCTCCAGCTTTCCAGAAGTGCCTTTATAAAAGAGTCAGTCAAGCAGAATACAGACCTTCCACCTATAGTTGTAAGCGAATGACAGGAAACACGAGCGGTCTATTTCTGTTATCTTATGATCCATGTAACCATTGTTAAACACCAAGACCTGTCCATGCAGCAAAGTCAGCCCCATGCTGGCCTGTATCAGAAAGAACATAGTTAAGCATTTGAAACAATTAATTATTCCTCTCTGTTTGGCTTATGAGACCACAACCAGATACTGTGTCCAGTATAGGACTACCCTGTAACAAGACAGGCATTGACAAGCCTGGTACAGAGAACAGAGCCTGGACACCATGGTGAAAAAGTTCTGGTGTAAACACATTTGGATTATTTTAAGACTACAACAGAGCAGCACATACAAGCCATGAAAGCAAATGGTATCCCGCAGCTGACATGTAGTGTGTAATATCCACAGCTCTCAGTCTACTATCTGACACACTGTAGTACACCTTGTTAAAGTGCTTTGCACACCATTGATCACCAAAAGATTCACCACATCTCCATGATCAGACACTTTTGGTCATGGTTTTTGCTAATGGCAGCTGTGACTGTTGTCAAGCAAGCTTTCTGCTCCAGCTTTCCAGAAGTGCCTTTATAAAAGAGTCAGTCAAGCAGAATACAGACCTTCCACCTATAGTTGTAAGCGAATGACAGGAAACACGAGCGGTCTATTTCTGTTATCTTATGATCCATGTAACCATTGTTAAACACCAAGATTAGTAAATAAGAATTAGTGGTGCTCTGTGATAAAGGTGAAGTAAGCTTGCATTTTCAATTACCTATTGCATCCGCAAACAACGGAGTTTCTGTAATGAAAGGAAACTCTGGAGAGCATAAAATGACCATTAGGAAACTTTCTGTCCATAACTGAGTGTTGGCTGCTGGCAGTTGTTTCATGGGAGACACCCTAAACAAGTGAATAGCATTGGAAGAAATGAAACTTTAATTTGTTTCAGATGCAAGAGCCAAATTCTTTTTTTTTCCCCTCCCTTATTTCAGGGCGGAGATTTGCAAGAGACATACCAGCCCTGATCCAAAAGAGAGACTTTTGTGTTACTCAAAGCAGGCACTTTAAATGTCATTCAGAGGAAATGACTTCTTATACCAGAACAGGAAAACACCAACATTTCAATCTGCCTATTCAAAGGAAATGTAAGGAAGATTAATATTGAATAGGAAAACTATTGAAAGAAGCTGCAAACACCAAGCCCAAGCACTTGTGTTCTCCACAGACACAGCAAAGCCTGCCAGGTCAGCTCTGCTTCCGAGTGAAAAGAGAGGATCTGTCTCTAATATAGAAGCGCTTCCCAGCAGTCCTTAAAACAAAACTCATCCTTCAAGCATGAACCAGAACATGATGGAATATTTCAATTAAGCTACATTTTCCACATATTGAGCCAGCCTGAATTCAGTGGAGCTCTCTGCCAGCTTATACCAACTGATGGCTTGGCTCTCCCATGTTCCCAATCAAGTCACAAAACACTGCTGCAGTGGAGCAGCTTTATATAAAAGATGCAAAGAAGGATAGTGAAGGATGCACAGAAAAAAAAACAAATCCAGAAGGTATCAAGGAGGGAGGGTAGAATGCATGACTCCATGACACAGAGGTGCAAAATTGCAGGTAGTTCATAAGGCTTAACTCCAAGGCAATAAACGTGACAGGCAGTGGCAACCATAAGGCAGCCATCAGGTTAATCACTGCCAGAGTGAGACAACCCCTCTCGAGTCCTTTACCAGGGCCACAGCAGCACACAGAAAGCACATTGTGCAAAAAGCCACACATGGGAAAATGTTATTAGTGCAACAGTGACCAGGCTAAAAGGTTGGGAAAGATGTGGCCAGGAGGAAATACCAGCCGAGTGCGTGTGCTGTGCAGCCGTCTCTGGTGAACAACGAGTTTTACAGAGCAGAAAGCTGCAGAAATATTTCAACACCATCACTGTTAGGGGACTCTTATCAGGCTATTTGGTTATGCTGTTTAGCAAGTCAAAGGTGACTATAAAAGCATTATACCAAAAAGGAATGCAATGGAGTTTAAGATTAAATTATATAATCCCAGCAACATAATTTTGAAGTCTGTCATCAATTTTTTTTCCCACTGAATCAGGTTCATTTATTTGTAACCACTGCTGTATTGTCCCTTCAAATGGGCCATTTTTCTGACAGCCTGAAGAACCAGGTACAGTTTACCCCAGTACGTTGACAGAAGTCTCTGGTTTTAGCATTTCCACACCATACAAGACTCTTGCATTACAGCTGAAATTTGGGAACAGTACAATTAGCCTTTCTTCCAGGCATCCCAGCACAATTGCAGTGCAGCCTGCTAGAAGCCTGGACCCTGGAAGCATTAAATACTCAACTACACCGTGTTCTTTCTGTGACAAAGCAGCTTTACACTGTGTTAATCTAATGTCAAAAAAAGTGAAGTGCATCCTGTTAGGAGACAGTATTTATAGTTATTTTCTAACAAACCAGAATACAGAGGCATCGCCACTGTAGCACTGGAATATTTGCATGATGAGGCTCCCACAGATAAGGTCTAATCACAGGTTTCAGCATCTTGCTGCTTTAGCTGCTTTGAAGCATTTCTTTGAATGTAAACTGCAGAGTATTGAGCAGTTTTCAGCAACAACTTAAGCTTCCAGGAAATCTTGGTCTTGGGCCTTTTAGGAAAATTCCATGAAAGCCTTCAAGTTTGGAGGAGCCTTGTGCACATATGCCCTGCAAGAAGCAAGCTTCCGTATTTTCAAGTGTAGCAATTTAACTGTTAAACTCTGGCTCTCAGGCCTGAAAAGTTTAACCCAAGGCTATCAAAAATACTGTTTGATCTTTGATAAGTGTTGATAGACAGCAGGACGAGAAGGCTTTTCTTCAAAAAGATTTTCCTGAAGAGCATCTGTGACCCATCAGAGCGGTTTCCAGCGCAGGCGGCTGCTGGCTCAGAGCGGTATTAGAAGGGTTAAGGAGCCATCTGCTGGCAGCTCCGACAAATTGTTGAATGCACCAAAGCTAATAAAATTTCAATTACAAATTAATTATGTACAGTGCATTTAATTATCCATGGATTCAAACTGTCTGTGGATAATTCAAATGCAGCACTTTCACGGGGGATATGCAGTCTGCTACATATCTGCCAACAATTTAAATTAGATGCCAATGGATTCTGGGTGTCTGATCTGCCTTAAAAAAACCAGCCAGGCCCAAACACTGTGTTGAATTTGGTCATATTAATGTGTATCAACACCCAAAAAAATATATGCAGGCCACTTTATACATTTAGATCATTATTGCCTCAAAACAGAAAGCACAGGAAAGTATCGCTTAAGAAACAGACAGAAATGAGATTATTCATTGCATTTTTACTTACCGGATGGGGAAATAAAGGGTGCAAAAAAAGACAACTACAGGTGTGAAAACAGCGAGCACTCTCCTTTAAGAGTTAAAATGAAATTACAGTCTGATTAAAAACTTAAGGCTCCATTTTGGAGGGCTGCTAACCACAGAAGCTGTCTCTGAGCCAAATGGGGAAGATCTGCACGTCCCCGACTGTGGTGGCCCCACTGTAGGGACAACATGGTTCCCTTTGAAGTACACAAGCAGAGTTCAAGCATTCCCAACAGCTTTTATAGCCTCTGTAACCTCCCCCACCCTTATTTGCCCTGTCACATCGCACTGCAGCATCAGACAGACAGGTATGGAGAATATATTGCAGAACAGCTACATGGCTCCCCAGGCTTCATATAGCTGCACTTCCTCACAAAGCAGAAAAACCAGAAGATGACTGTTCTCCTTACAAAGCAAAGGTACAGCACCTCTTTGGTCATAAACACAAGCTGGGAGAAAGCACCACAACAACAGCAGCAGCAGATCCCACAGCAAGAGCCCGTCAGGGTGGTAACGCACGCGCACGGTCTGTAAACTTGAGCAGACAGCACGCCACCAGCCCGATCTTCACTCGGAGGAAAGGCAGGCTTCAATGGGAACAGTCTCCCACTGCTTCATCTCCCTCCCGTGTCCTCTCCAGGCGCACACAGAGCAGGAGCGTAAAATGGTTATCTTATGTTTCAGAAGGTAAAAGTCACCCTCAGAAACATCAGAAAGCCCCAGCTGATATCTGTTCATTAGCAGTGCTGAGTTCAGTGAGGGTCTGAGTCAGAGTTTCTACACATCACAACATATTTCACAGCAGGTGCACAAAATGCAAATGTCATTCTTTAAGAAGCTGTAGGTTCCTTTTAGCACCTTAAGCCACACCTTTATTTCTCGTAATTTTGAAAAGAATGTCAGTTTTTCCATCTCTGCTACATGATCATGTTACCGCATTACTCTTCTTTCACCACTTGTCTCCAAAGCTGTTTACAGCCAACCAGGAGCTGACTGAATTCACCAGCAAGTATGAATCAGTAGGACTGACTTGCATTTTCTGCATATGTCTGAGCCCTTGAGTAGCAGGATACTCAGCAGAGAAACCCTGTATCTAAGGCTGCTGCACAGCTCAGTTCAATTAAATCCACAAGCTTGCCCTCTCAAATGTACCTTGCAGAGTGTGTGCAGGCTTTGGAATATGCCAAACATACCTCTGAAAATAGATAAATAGGAAATAGATAAAAGGGCCTTAAAATGGCAGTATTATGTTGTACAATTTTCATCTGTCATTTAATTCCAGCTTGTATACTCAATACACTGCTGGACTGAAGCTACCGCTACATGCAAATAAACATTCACACAGCTGCCTAGGTCTACACACCAGTTTCTGCAGGATTTTCATATTAACTTTCATGATACGATGTTTTTATTTTTTTAATACTCATTATTAATGCTAGATATTTGAGTTCCTGCCTTCCAACAATGGAAAAAAGCTCAGTTTTCCTCAATGAAAGTGCTCTGAACTTGTGCTTTCTGACACACGGGAGGGAAGGGATGCCATCCAGAAGGACCTTGACATGCTTGAGAGGTGGGCCTGCGCAAACCCCATGAAGTTCAACAAAGCCAAGCACAAGGGCCTGTATGTGGGTCAGGGCAATCCCAAGCACAAATGCAGACTGGACAGAGAATGGATCAAGAGCAGCTCCAGGGAGAAGGGCTTGGGGGTACTGGTTTATGAGAAGCTCAACATGACCCAGCAACATTCACTCACAGCCCAGAAAGCAAACCATATCCTGGGGTGCATCAAAAGAAGCATGGCCAGCAGGTTGAGGGAGGTGATTTTCCCCCCTCTACTCTGCTCTCATGAGACCCTACCTGGAGTGCCACGTCCAGCTCTGGGGCCCCCAACATAAGAAGGACATGGACCTGTTGAATTGAGTCTGGAGGAGGGACACAAAGATGATCTGAGTACTGGAGCACCTCTCCTTGGAAGACACACTGAGAGAGTTGGGGTTGTTCAGCCTCAAGGAGAGAAGGTTCCCTGGAGACCTTATAGAGCAGGCTTCCAGTACCTGAAGGGCGCCTACAAGAAAGCTGGAGAGGGACTTTTTACAAGGGCAGGTAGTGGTAGGACAAGGGGTAATGGCTTTAAACTGAAAGAGGGTAGATTTAGACTACATATAAGGAAGAATTTCTTCCTTATGCGGGTGACGAGGCACTGGAACAGGTGGCCCAGAGAAGCTGTGGTGCCCCATCCCTGGAAGTGTTCAAGGCCAGGTTGTATGGGGCTTTGAGCAAGCTGGTCTAGTGGAAGGTGTCCCTGCCCATGGCAGGGCGGGTTGGAACTAGATGATCTTTAAGGTCCCTTCCAACCCAAACCAGTCTGTGATTCTAACTTGGAGGTACCACATGACATAGCCTAGGACCGATGAGTTACTGCAAATAAAGTGCCACATGCCAAAGATGGCATTGTTTCCACTTCACCCCATCAGCAGCACAGCAGAGCAAACATGTTTAACAGCCCTCATCTACTATTCTTTTCCCCCATCTTCAATCCATTTTTACTGTACAGACACACATGCTTGGTGCTTTTGAAATGCATCCATAAAAATGAACTGCGGTGCTTTGAAGAAATGTGTTCATGACTTAATTCTTCCTGCACTGGCTGTCAATCCGACTCTGAGCTTATGATGTATACAACCTATCGATTTTTTTAAGCTTCCTTCCTGGAAGCAGCAGTTTCAGCTGGGGGGGAAAAAAAGCAGGACAGAAGAATGCTGTCTGTCTCTCGTTACCCATTGACTCCGAGCCATCACTTTTGTTGCTGAGCAAACTAGCACAGCTCTGAGAGCCACTGGAAAGTGATTAAAATTTGGCAGCAGAATGTCTAAACCACTGGCGTTTCTATAGCAATAGGGAGAGTGCAAGATGTGAAAAAGCCTGTAGCATTGCTGCCATCCTGCTGTGAACCAGAGGTATAGTGCCTCCGACTTTGGAGCCAGAAAGCCCATTTGTATAGACACACACACCCCCCTTCCAATTTAACAGATTCCATTTTAATTCTTGGGCTAACTGCAAATTAAATGCTATTTTGTAAGACATAAGATTGCATATCAGCCTGTTTTGCTTAAAGATAAGTACTCTCATTTTGCATGCAATAGCTATGTCTTGCCTGTCTCCCGATCTGTATTGCCCTCAAAAAAACAGAGAGGGATCCCATGAGCAGGGCAGCCAGTCTAAAACTGCTGGTCGTCTGTTGTTTTCCATTGAACTCCAAGTCCAGGTTTACTTTTGCAGAACTGCAACCAAATTCAGGTTGAGAAATGAAAGGTAAGCATAGCATTCAAAACGATCCGATTTGGGTTGGGTTCTTAGTGTTAGATTCCTAACTAGAAACAGTTTGATTTGTCAAGACTGCTAAGCAGAGCCAGAGCTCTCCATGAGTACTGATTATTTCTGGACAAAATAAACCAGACTAATTTTAACTGCTGAAATACAGATTCAAAAGCGTAACTATAAGCACACAGGTATGAAATTGTAGCCATTTCAATCAGCTTCTTGCCTTCTCTCCCCCATTTTCTCTTAGGTGGCTAAGCAATGGCAGCCCTCAGTTGTGTGGATTGGAGACACAGAAAAAATATTTTCTAAAGCAGTGCCGAAGGCTGAAGCAGAGGTGAGTTGCTCCTTTTTTATTCCAGTGCAGATAATTTCTCCTGTTGAATTACAGACATCACAAAGGAGCAAGTGTATTCTTGGCTTAGCACATACCAGTATGACCAGACCTGCCAAAGCTTGCTTGATAATAGCTTGTCTCACTAACATTTTTTTTCTTTTAAGAGAGTCTTGTGACTTCTTAAGAGCCCCAAGAGGTCACATTTCTCTTCTACACACCTATACTTGCTTTATTTAAAAATAGTCCAGTCACTGCTCATCAGTGCACTGAAAAGTAGAAGAGAATAATGGAGAATTTCAAAATACGAGGCGAGAAACTAAAAGTTAAGATGAGTTTAAGTTGTTCAGCTCGATTAATTTGAGAAATTGGATGGAGCCAGAGTGAACAATAAAGTAACAAGGATAAATTTCCACTGTGAAAACAAAGAGCCTATGTTAAATAGTTATGTTTACAGATTATTTTCTTTGGGCTCCCAGGAGTCCTGTTGCCATTGCTTCCATTCCTTCCTCTCTTGTGTAGCTTCCCCACTAGAAAGAAAATTAAAACACTGCCCAATAGGCACAGCAATTCAACCAACACAGCAGAGAGCAATTCACCTGAAATCCTGATTAGATTCATGCTGCTTGCAAAATATTTTACTTTTAGAGCTCCATGTGAAAAGTTAAGCCTTTTTCTTAAGGCAAGACCAGTGTATTTAGTCTGCAGGATGGGCACAAGCCTGTATTTTAGAAAACCAATGAAGCATCACTTTGGACAAGGGCTCTATGAGCTGATGGGTGTGCAGTGGTTGATGCCCTCTAGTGGTCCCCACACTGAAAGGGAACTTTTCTCTTGGGCTCTGACCTTGACAAGTATAGGTGGGGATTAAAAATAAGATTGGAGCCAAAGGCTGCCTGGATTGTCTGCTTTGATAACCATCAGAGCAGAAAAGTTTCTCACTCTGCCCACCTCATAGTCAGGGGTAGCACCCCTGCCCCTGCTATTGCATCCAGAGACCTGCAGGTATTTAACAAAAGGCCTCTTGTGTTCTTGGTGGGAGTGGATGGCTCCAGGCTTGAAATCACTTATGTCCAAGATATTTCACAGCATAACCAATATTTGGAGCCAGAGAGTGTGAAGCCAAAGCAAGTGGAAGTCACTTTGCTCATCCCAGCATGACACTTCTGGCACCATGACTGAGAACCTGGTAAAAATAAGCCTTAAATTCTTCAAATACCCACTAGAGAAGTAGTCTCTTTCCAGTCCTCCCCCAAAGGATGCAAAGCAGTCAAACAGCAAGCATATTATGGTAAATCCAGTTGCCAAGGATGATGTGCAAGCAGTTCAGCGCTCATAGTTCAACAAATAGGAGTCACCTTCACAATTCACCCCACTTTTCTCCAGCTCAGGTCTACATGATGGCTGTAATCGTAGCAAGATAGGCTGTTGAAGAGGGAAGCTACTGACACATTTCTTTCAAAGTGGAGGAGATATTATTAGCTTTCAGGACATATCCCTGAAATGCATGTACTAGGGACACACATTAGTTTCACAAGCATAACAGGAGCTGCTGACACGTAAATGCTAGTCTGGCTTAGTAGGCTTAACGTGAGTAGAGTATTTACTTTGGTCTCCAATACTAGTACAATAATTTAAAATTTTAATATTAAGATTCCTGCAAGCTGAGCAATGAGCACTCTGTAACCAACTCTAGATCAGTGGGAAACCATTAATATCATGTCGCCCCAAAAAATGATGTTCTAAATGCTGGTGATACATTAAGATTTATTTTAACGAGTAGGAGGTGAAATAGGAGTCAGACAATTGTTTTAAAAAATTCTCTGCATCTCCCAATAGAGTCAGCTTTTCCAGCCAAAGACATACTGCAAGCCCAGAAAACACCATGTCTCACTTGAAGCAACTATTCTCTTCTATCAGTCATTTCAGTGAGATGGGATTCTTCTACTCCCCTATCTCCAAACCAAAAATAATTTGGTAACTCTCACTTTTCTAGCAATATTGATGTCTCAAAACATCTTAGAGAACATTTGTACTTCCTTCCCATACACATGAAGAGAAAGCTTGAAGCTTATGAGTAGCAACAGATAGAAGTCACAGAGAGTAAGTTAGCCAGCATTAAATGTGTTAAAACCAAAGTAAATCCACGTTTCAGTCATTGCTGTGACCAGATCTCCCTGACAGAGCAAAAGTGGCAAGGCTGGCTGAAACTCCCAAGGTAGATATGCTACAGCAGCTTTTTAATCATCAGAGAAGTCAAGTTCCTTACCAAAAGCTTCCCAAGAAGGAAATGGCAAAGTTTGGATAAGAGCTTGTGATTTGAAGTCATGCCCTCAGACAGCAAGCATACTGTTTGAGTGTGGACAAAGTGATGTCCTTTCTTTCGGAGCAAGAGAAAAGCCAAGACTACTTCTTTGCTCCAGAGCAGACCTACTGTGCTTACAAGGCACATTCTTTGGGAGCAAGTACAGGCATCCTGCTTTCTTGGGTGCATAGGTACAACAAGGAGGATATGAAAAGATGGCAGCTGGCATTGAGTGATGGCCACAGGAATAGTTCATCCAAGAGCAAAAACATGAGCTGGATGTATCATCCTGGCAAGCAACGTGTCCAAGCTCCGAAGTGGGACCTAAGCCCCAGTGCTAGGACATGCTCAACTCCTTATCATGATTAAGCAATTGGCAAACTTAGAAAGATGCATAGTATGACCATGAGAATAAAAAGAATGAGAAAACACACATATTGTAATTAAGACAAGTTTAGCTAGAAAAATAGCTGTGTGATTCTACCCCAAGACTCTGGGGATTTCTTATTGATTTTCCAATTTCCCCTCCTCTGTAGCTTTCACAAAGCTAAATGTCTCTTCTGTCAACTGTCTGCTACTGCAGACAACAGAAGAATTGGATCACAAAAATTGTACATGCAATACATTCATAAGTACTTATCATTGCCTTTCAACTGAGAAGGTTTGCAAGACATGGTTTCTTCCTCACTGACATTAAGGAAAACTGGTCTGAAATTGAGGCTCAAGTTTCTCAGGGAGCTGCCTACTATAGAGGAAAAAAATACAAGGTGATCTAGAGTAAGATTTTTCAAGTAAGTGTGGGTGACTTGGATGTTAAGTCTCAATCATTTCTGAGAAGAGGCTTCCAAGTCATTAGGCTTCTCTGAATACAATACGCTATCCTAAGCCAGTTATTCACTTATAGCTTTGCATTGGGCTTGCATGGCAAGGTTTCAGTAGCAGGGATACAGGGGTGGCTTCTGTGAGAAGCTGCTAGAAGCTTTCCCTGTGTCAAATAAAGCCAATGCCAGTTGGCTCCAAGGCAGACCCACTGCTGGCCAAGGCCAAGTCCATCAGCAACGGTGATAGCACCTCTGTGATAACATATTTAAGAAGAGAAAAAACACTGCTGCGCAACAGCAGAGAGAGAGAAATGACAGAACTGAGAGGAACAGCCCTGCAGACACCAAGGCCAGTGCAGCAGGAGGGGCGGGAGGTGCTCCAGGCACCAGAGCAGATTCCCCTGCAGCCCCTGGTGCAGCCCATGGTGGGGCAGGCTGTCCCCCTGCAGCCCATGAAGGTCCGTGGTGGAACAGATCTCCACCTGCAGCCAGGGGAGGACCCCATGCCAGAGTAGGTGGATGCCCAAAGGAGCCATGACCTGTGGGAAACCTGCTCTGGAGCACAGTCCTGGCAGGATCTGCAGACCCATGGAAAGAGGAGCCCAGGCTGGAGCAGGCTTGCTGGCAGGGCTTGGGACCCTACAGTGGACCCACACTGAAGCAGTCTGTTCCTGAAGGACTGCATCCCATGGGAAAGAGGAACGCACACTGGAGCAGCTCATGAAGAACTGCAGCCTGTGAGAAGGGCTCAAGTTGAGGAATTTCATGGAGGACTGTCTGCTGTGGGAGGGACCCCACGCTGGAGCAGGGGCAGAGTGTGAGGAGACCTCCCCTGAGGAAGGAGCGGCAGGGACAGCGTGTGATGAACTGACTGCAACCCCTATTCCCAGTCCCCCTGCACCTCTGCCAGCTGAGGAGGGGAGTGATAGAGCAGCTTGGCAAGCACCTGGCATCCAGCCAGGGTTAACACACCACAGCTTTATTAACAGTAGTGTGACACCACAGCAACTTGATTAAGTTTCTCTAACAAATATTCACTTGCACATTATCAAATATAACTACCCAGTAACAGGTTCTCAATACTCACCTGTTCTGTAAATAGTAATTAAATATTTGTTATAAAGTCAAATAGTAACTTATTGCCAAGAAATTAATCCCAAGTTCAAAGAGCTTGTGTTCTCAGGTTAGCGCCTCAGCAAGCTAGAAATCACAGCAAAAAATAGGGAGTTTTTAAACCATGAGTAGGAGTTGGTAGATCATAACCTCCAAGAGCTGGGAGGATTCCACACCAGGGTACATACCCTGGCAATTTTTCTATCTGTTCAGGTTCATCAGGTACACAGGTCCAAGCAATATTTCTTCCTCAAACTGGAAATCAGGATTGCTGCCTTTAAATGAGTTGTTTCCTTTGTGCTTTTCAATAACAGGACCAGCAAATTCAATAGCGAAAGGCACTAGCACAAACCCACAAATACGTAAGCAGAAATCAAGTGTTCACCTGACTTTCAGAAGACAGAGGCTTTCTACTTAGGTTGAGCATGTAGTCAACAGCTACTAAATGCAGCTAGGCTACTAAATGCAACTAGGCTACTAAAAAAGCACAAAATCCTGTTGTATATAGCATGTCCACAACTTCACCTCATTAACTCTAAATTGTCAGCATCAGTAACAACTCTTTCCTCCTTGTGTTTACATGTATGCGCTGAAGATGAACCCAAAACGACTGGAAAAGATCCTCCCCAAATTCCTTAAGGCTTTGAAAGCACAGGACAGGGTGCTGCTAGTGGGAACCACCAGCCGTCCCTTTGATGCTAATCTTAAACCTTTCTGCAAAGTCTACCAAAAAATTATTCTGATTCCTAGGCCTGACTACGCTTCAAGATTTGGCAAGTATTTCAAGTGATCCTGTTGATTACTGCTGTTTAAAATCTGTGCTTATTGTCTGGTTATCCTCAGAACTGACTTTAACCTCAGTCTGTACCCCAGGTATGAATTTTCAGTATTGCCTAAATTTTCAATTCCTGAAAGTTTAGGTGATACTGGTGCAGGCCACCCCAAAGATCAGATAATAAAAATGGAAGTTGGGAGAAGGATTTAAAATGCTGTTCTTCAATGACAGCATTTCTTCGTGAGTTGTTTAGCATGCACGGAGTTCATCCCAAACTGGTTTTTCACTGTAGGAAGGACAAGATTCTATTTCAATACGCACTTTCAATTTTAAGCTTTTCTTTTTATAGAAGCATCCATGATTTTGCATGTCTAGCCTATCAAGTGATGATAGACAGGCCTTCCCAAAGTCTGACAAATTCATTGAGGATCCCATATGCTGAGAGTCCAAGCTTGTAATGAAAAACCTAGCTTTTAGTAGACCAACTTATATGGGTAGAAAAAAAACCCCAGACACTTTGAAGCATGCAAGTTTGTTTGCAGATTTGAAACACCTTTAAGTCTGCAATTGCTCAGTACTGACTCAGAAGAAATGCTCCAAGTTAAGCATAATAACGTGAATCAATTACTGCAAGAAAAATGGTAGTTTGTCCACATCCTTCAGAATTGGCTGGTGGAAGTATAATTTTTTTTTAATCACAGATATCGTGGGGTTTAATACACTTTTCTGGGTACTAAGGAGTCTGATGTGGTGACTCATAAGCAGAAGGGCTGTTTAGGTTCCGACTAAAGATAATGTGGAAAAAAGGTTTGGGGGCTTTTCAGAATGGCACCAGACACTTTGGGTTAGGTTTAGGTTAGGGTGTGTTTCTTCTACCAGCAGCTGCTAGCACGAGTATCCCTATTGATCACCATATCAAGGAAAACAGACACCCTTCATGCCACTAATCTCTGATGAATCATGTCCCAGAAGAATACAGTAGTAAAGGAAACCACGTTCAGTTCAGGAGCCTCGCTACACAATTGTACCTTGACTACAATATTGGTCTGCATTGTCACCTTATCACAAAATTCATGCAACTGTATTGTGAAGTCCAGTTTATACTGCCTTTCATGGAGGCAGCCAAGGTACTGAGACGATGCACATTTGGGCAAGCTCGAGACAGGTTTTGACCGCCTAGCACATTGTAAATCTCCCACATTCAATAATTTTCACAGTGTGGATGGGAAATGGTCTCTAAGCAGGCTAACATGTGTTTCATGTTATGTTACAGCTCTGATAAATTGCTAACAGATAAGGGACATGAATAAGACCTAGAGAAAGGAGGTGATAGCAGCAGAATTTAGCTGTGTTCACTTCTGGGGATTGAACCAACAATTCTGGGATTCTCACCACTAACTTGGAGTCAAAAAAAGGGCCAGCCAAAGGGATTTCAGCTGCAAACTTAAGAATGCCCCAGAAAGTTAACTCTTAGCATTTTAAAGCAGATTAAACTTGCAGCTTTACTTTGACATTGTCCCATTTAAGACCATGCCAGGCTTGTTCTTTAGCTCCAGCCTTCCCTCAAGTTCAATAGAAATACAATCTTTACAGCACAGAGCACTCATCTTCCAATCTTGACAATTTTCAGTGCCTGACACCCAATCTGAGAACTGAAGAAACTTGTTTTGACAGAAAAGCCATGACATAGCTATTCATAACCACAGTGCACAAGCTACCTGCCTGCTACAATCCTCCATTTTGTTGCAAACCAGAATATTCCAGTCTATGTGCGATGGAAACAACATACAACAGCAATCATTAAACTGGGAGATTCATGATCCCGTACTGGTTTCTTGCTATTAATCACCCAGCGAGTCGGTGTCTCATATTATGCATGATCCTACCTGCAACAGAAGCTGTGGCGCACAATATATGGCTGTGCAGAAGTAGTGCTCGCTGTTGTATACATCAGTTCGTATTTTATGAATTAGTGATTGAGCCAATAATTATCGAGCATAGTTATAATTCAAGTGGAAGATCACAATTTGCCAGAGTGAAAAAATGTAGTACAAAGTTGTCCATCGTTAAGGGCGCAGGTCCATAGTATCGACATTACAATCGAAGCAAGAGTAAGGCAGGTTTTCTCCATGACATAACTGCACCAACATCCAGTACCATTAACTTTCCCCACGATATTTTTATATTACGTATGAACATTCAAACACAGGATACTCAAACAACAAATTGTCTGTGATTCAAGAACCTTTTTAATCTCTATGCGTAAAACTTGATACTTTTTTCCAAGTGTTCTCATTGTAGGGCTTTAAAGGAAAGCACGGTGAGCTGGCATGACAGCTTTATAAGTTTCTCTGAGGCAGACTGTTACTTTGCAGAGGATAAAACAAAAACTTTTACTACTCCTATCAATTTGGGTTTTTTTGGAAGCAAAATCTCAGGTACTTGACAAACATTAAAAAACCTTCATATCAAAGATTCACAGCTAAAAGATACAAACAGGTTCACCATTTAACTAACGAGCAAAATGCCAATCACAGAAATGTACACCTGGCCTTTGCAACATGTGCCTGCATAGCTGGAAGCCTTTGGCTTCCAAACCAGACATTGAGTCCCCATAGCAGCC